>NW_027196019.1:95000-114536 GCF_038502225.1 Cherax quadricarinatus | reverse complement strand
ACCAGGTCAAAGCTACACTCTCAACAGGTCCAAGCTACACTCTCACCAGGTCCAAGCTACACTCTCACCAGGTCCAAGCTACACTCTCACAAGGTTCAAGCTACACTCTCACCAGGCTCAAGCTACACTCTCACCAGGTCCAAGCTACGCTCTCACCAGGTTCAAGCTACACTTAAACAAGTCCAAGCTACCCTCTCACCAGGTCCAAGCTACACTCTCACCAGGTCCAAGCTACACTAACCAGGTCCAAGCTACACACTCACCAGGTCCAAGCTACACTCTCACCAGGTCAAAGCTACACACTCACCAGGTTCAAGCTACACTCTCACCAGGTCCAAGCTACACACTCAAAAGGTCCAAGCTACACACTCACCAGGTCCAAGCTACACTCTCACCAGGTCAAAGCTACACACTCACCAGGTTCAAGCTACACTCTCACCAGGTCCAAGCTACACACTCAAAAGGTCCAAGCTACACACTCACCAGGTCCAAGCTACACTCTCACCAGGTCCAAGCTACACTCTCACCAGGTTCAAGCTACACTTAAACAGGTCCAAGCTACACTCTCACCAGGTCCAAGCTACACTTTCACCAGGTCCAAGCTACACTCACCAGGCCCAAGCTACTCACTCAACAGGTCCAAGCTACACTCTCACCAGGTCCAAGCTACACACTCAGCAGGTTCAAGCTACACTCTCACCAGGTCAAAGCTACACACTCAAAAGGTCCAAGTTACACCACCAGGTCCAAGCTACACTCTCACCAGGTCCAAGCTACACTCTCACCAGGTCCAAGCTACACTCTCACCAGGTCCAAGCTACGCTCTCACCAGGTCCAAGCTACACTCTCACCAGGTCCAAGCTACACTCTCACCAGGTCCAAGCTACACTGAACCCAGGTCCAAGCAATACTCACACAAGGTCCAAGTTACACTCTCACCAGGTCCAAGCTACACTCTCACCAGGTCCAAGCTACACTCTCACCAGGTCCAAGCTACACTCTCACCAGGTCCAAGCTACACTGTCACCAGGTCCAAGCTATACTCACACCTGGTGGAGGGGATAGTGTAGGAGTGTGGAGGGGATAGTGGAGGAGTGTGGAGGTGAGATTAATGGAATGAAGAGGCGATAATGGAGGAGTGTGGAGCGGATTGTGGAGGAGTGTGGACAGGCGGTGGAGGAGTGTGGAGGGAGTTGGAGGAGAGTTGACATGTAATGGAGGAGTGTGGAGGGAATAGTGGAGGAGTGTGGAATGGTTGTGGAGTGTGGACAGGTGGTGGATGAGTGTGGAAGGTTGGAGGAGTGTGGAGAAGTGGTGGAGGAGTGTGGAGAAGAATGGAGGGGTAGTGGTGTAGTGTGGAAGGGTGGTGGAGGAGTGTGGAAGGTTGGTGTAGGAGTGTGGAGGGGTGGAGGAGGAGTGTGGAAGGTTGGAGGAGGAGTGTGGAGAAGAATGGAGGGGTGGTGGAGTAGTGTGGAGGGGTGGTGGAGGAGTGTGGATTGGTGGTGGAGGTGTGTGAAGGGGTGGTGGATGAGTGTGGACGTGTGGTCGAGGAGTGTGGAGGGGTGGTCGAGGAGTGTGGATGGGTGGTGGAGAAGTGTGGCCATTTGGTGGACGAGAGTGGAGAGGTGGTGGAGAAGTGTGGAGGGGTGTTGGAGAAGTGTGGAGAGGTGATGGAGGAGAGTGGACTTGTAATGGAGGAGTTTGGAGTGGATAGTGGAGGAGTGAGGAGGGGTGGTGGAGAAGCGTGGACTGTTGGATGAGGTGTGTGGAGGGTGGTGGAGGAGTGTGGATGAGGGATGGAGGAGTGTGAAGGGGTGGTGGAGGATTGTGGAGGGATGGAGGAGGAGTGATCAGGGGATATTTGAGGAGAGAGGAGGGGATAGTTTAGGAGTCTTGAGGAGAGAGTGGAGAAGAGTGGACAGGTTAGTAGAGTAGTGTTGAGGGGATAGTAGAGGACTGTGGAGGGATAGTTGAAGAATGTGGAGGGGATAGTAGAGGAGTATGGAATGGATAGTAGAGGAGTGTGGATGGGATAGTAGAGGAGTGTGGAGGGGAGAGTGGAGAAGATAGTAGACGAGTGCGGAGGGTATAGTTGAAGAATGTGTAGGGGATAGTAGAGGAGTATGGATTTGAGAGGGACCTGACCTCCCAAAGTGACCTACGTCTCACCTCCTGGCGCTATATAAGGCTCCATCCTGTCACTTCAACTCCATATTGTTTCAGACTACGGAACAATGCTCTTCTCCAGACTGAGGGACTGACCACCTCAAAACTTTAATTAAGGGTGATGGACTGATTACATCGTCTTCAACTCTCTTCTGCTTCTATCAACTTTTCTGTACTCGACTGAAGAAGCCTACTGTGTAGGCGAAACGTTTCGAAATAAAGATACCTAACTGTTGCATATGTGTCTTACCTAACAACCTGTCGGTATTTTTATACCATTTTAATGTTCAATCTGTCAGACACTGCAACACAAGGGTATCTTGGTACAGACCTGAAATCAACTACGACAACCTCTACTAGTGAGAACGGCTGGATTTGAGAGGGACCTGACCTCCCAAAGTGACCTACGTCTCACCTCCTGGCGCTATATAAGGCTCCATCCTGTCACTTCAACTCCATATTGTTTCAGACTACGGAACAATGCTCTTCTCCAGGCTGATGGACTGATTACATCGTCTTCAACACTCTTCTGCTTCTATCAACTTTTCTGTACTCGACTGAAGAAGCCTACTGTGTAGGCGAAACGTTTCGAAATAAAGATACCTAACTGTTGCAGAGATAACATTGCAACAGCTAGAGCTGGCAGTAATATGTGTTGGAGTTTCTTAGAGCGAGGTGAAGATGGCAGGTCTCCTGGGTACACATGTCTGGTACTCGAACATAACGTAGGTCATCTGGAAAAGACCCGGACCGGAGCAGAACCTGGTGTGTTGCTGGAGGTGTACCCAACAGTTAGGTGTCTTCAATCAAAAACGTTTCGTCTACACAGTAGGCTTCTTCTGTTTAATACAGAGGCAGCAGCAGAAGCAGTGAATGTAAGGCTGATGTAATCATAATCATGCGTGATCCCAGAAAGATATCTCCGTAATGCATAAATCTTATTGTTCATCTCTGTTGCTGTACATTTTTCTTTGCTACTGTACTGTATTACTGTACTGTAATCTACCGTTCTTTTGTTTTAATTTTCTGTACTGGTCTTCTCTGTACTCTACTGGTCGTCTCTGTTACTGTACTGTACCCATTCTTCTGTGTTAGTGTACTGGTCTTCTGTGTTACTGTACTGGTCTTCTGTGCTACTGTACTGGTCTTCTGTGCTGCAAGTGTCAGGGGAACGCCTTCCTCCTGAACAATAGAATGGAAAAAATAACAAATGAATAACTTGATGGATAATAATGGTATTTTTCTAAGGGTTTTAATTACAAATAAATAAAATAAAAATTGGCCGCTGTGGTCCCAGTAGGATGTTGTGACAGGAGTATCTTATGCCCAGGATGGTCTTCTGTGATGTTTTAGTAGAAATGTGTTGGTTATCCTGGGTGGCGGTGTTCGTCCCATGTTCTGAAAATCCTGTCACTACTTGGTTGTATCACCACAATTCAGATTTCAGAGGTGAGGAGTCATAATGTGCCACTACGTCCTGTAGACAGGGATCTTGTTCCAATTAACTAGCGTCTACCCTGGTCGACCAGGTCAGCAGCAGAGTTGATAATAAAGAAAACACTGGTTATATAAGTGTTAAATAAGTATGACAATGAAGAAAGACAAAGGCTGGTATTCTACTTCAATGTCATGACTTGTAACCAGGTAAATTAGTATCATTGACGAGTCTTCTTTATATCTCATCAATCTCATCGCTCTCACCCATCCACCCCTGCGGGTTTACCACTGCTGGTGATACATATCCATCAAGGTGGATCACCCTGACGGATCTTGATCCAAGGAACTACAGTTATCACCCCTTTTTACATCTATACTGACTGACCTTCAAGCTGTTTGATCCCTACGGGTTTACGCTTCCCAGTGATACATATGAGCTAGGACTAAAGTCGAAGCAGTACGCTGAGGTCAGAGGTCACGTGTGGTCATACCTGTCCTGAGCTGTCTGGGTATTAGCGTGGGGTGTTACCAAGCACCATGGCTTGTTGTAGTGTTTTAGAATCTCAGGTTAAAGTGTTGAAGGAGGTTCTATTTCTTCAGGAGGAAAATAGGAGGCTGAAGCTTCGCATAGATGTGTTTGAGAGTGAGTGTGAGATAGCTGGTGCTGGAAAGGAGGAAATGCTTACCATCAGTGAGAGTGGCAGCCGCTTTAAGTGGCAAGTGGTTCACAGTTCAGGAAGAAGGAAGATAAGGAGGGTTAATAAAGATGTGAAGGTAGGAAATTGATTCTCTGTCCTCCAAGACGAGTGTACTTCAGTGGTTAGTGAGGTTAAAGGTACCTCTGACTCCCCTGCTAATCAAGGTAAGAATATTCTGATTGTGGGAGACTCTCAGGTAAGATATATGGACTGTGCTTTTTGATAGAAAAGTCAGACAGAGGGTGTGCCTCCCAGGAGCTGGTGTTGGTGACATAGTCAGCAGGTTGGATAATATTATGTCAGGTAATGGGAACAAGCCCATTATCTGTTTTAGTGCTGGTGGAAATGACATTGGGAAGGACAGGAGACAGGAGTACAGGATAAGTACAGGTCAGCCATATAAGTAGTCAGGTCTAAGGGACGGATCCCTATCATATGTAGCATTTTGCCTAGAAGGTGAGTGGGCAATGAATGGATGTCTAGGGTAATTGGTATAAATTGCTGGCTAGACAGGTACTGCAAGGAACTTGCAATCCCATTCATTGATAACTGGGACAAATTCTATGGCAAACATAATATGTATGCAATGGATGGGGTTCATCTCTCTGGGGTTGGAGTGGTTGCAATAGCCAATTCGATTGAGAGGGTAATTGATAACTTGTCAAGGTATGGGTGCTTGTGGGAAACAATAAGGCTGCAGTATTATTGTTGGAAACAGCAGATATTACCAGGATACCTCAGGAATATGTTTAAAAGACAATATTCAAAATAAAGTTCCTAATAAAGGCAAAGCAACCGATCAATAAACACAGATAGTAGAGGGCAACGAGTAACTAGCTCCCTTAAGATTTACTATACAAATAGTAGGAATAAGATAGAGCTAAGATTACTCGCAAGTGCAGAGATAGAGAAATGCCTTCTGAATGCAGTATAAAGGGGTATAAACTATTCCACACTGACAGGGTCAACAGGAAGGGTGGTGGAGCGGCGATGAATGTCAGTGATAATTTAAATTGTTGTGTTAGACATAAGAATAGAAACATCTGCCACATAATCTGTTTGGCAACAGTTTCTTGAGGGGTATGAAAAATTAATTTTGGGTGTGATATATAGGCCCCCAACCTTGACAGGGAGTACAGTAAGCTGCTATGGGACGAAATTCATAAGGCGTCTAGATGTGAAAATGTTGTGTTAATGGGGGATTTTAACTTTACACAAATTGATTGGAACAATTTGACAGGAAATCTTGAGTCTAGTGACTTTCTTGATACAGTTCAGGGATGCTTTTTAAAACAGTTTGTGACTGAACCAACTAGAGGAAACAGTTTGCTTGACGTGGTTCTTGCCAACAAAGATTCACTAATTAATAATCTCGAGGTTAATGATGAGCTTGGGGAAAGTGATCACAAATCACTTAGTTTCAATATATTATGGAATTACCCAGTAAACTCCAATCAAGTCTCTGTCCCAGACTTTCGATTGGCTGACTTCAAGGGACTGAAAAAAATACCTGGGTGGGCTAAATTGGGATGACCTGACTATGGGTCAGGTAGCTGGTGTTGGTTGCCAATATGACGTTTTTTCAGAGCATAGTTCTAGCTACCCAGACAACTTTTGTTCCGAGTAGGGAAATTAGATCTAACAAAAATGATCCCAAATGGATGAACATTAGATTAAAACATCTCACTGGTCAAAAGAGAGTTATTTTTAGGCGTATTAAAAGAGCAGAAGGGCAATTATGAAATCAATATATTCATTTAAAGAGAGAAATAAAAAAAAAGGAATATGAAAAGCAAAAAGGGATTATGAGGCTAAGGTGGCAAGACTAACCCAAAAGGGTTTTTTCAGGTATACAGAAGTGAGATTAGAGACAAGATAGGTCCACTTAAGAGTAACTCAGATCAGATCGCTGACAGTGATAGGGATATGTGTGAAATTCTCAATTCTTACTTCCTCTCAGTTTTTATTCAGGAAGATACTAACGAAATTCCAGAAATAATAAATTATGTAGAACAGGACGATAACAAACTATGAACGATTGCGGTAACTACTGACATGGTCCTAAGACAAACAGAGAAATTAAACCTAACAAATCCCCAGGCCCTGATGAACTGTTTGCAAGGGTGTTAAAGGAATGTAAAGAGGAACTTTGTAAACCTTTGGCTAATCTTTTCAACATATCACTACAAACTGGCATAGTGCCTGATAAGTGGAAAATGGAAAATGTAATCCCTATTTACAAGGCAGGTGACAGGTCCTTAGCTTCGAACTATAGACCAATAATCCTTACCTCCATAGTGGGAAAAATTATGGAATCAATAATTGCCGAGGCAATTCGTAGCCATCTTGATAGGCATAAATTGATAAATGAATCTCAACACGGTTTTACTAAGGTGCGTTCCTGTCTTACGAATTTACTAACTTTTTTCACTAAGGTGTTTGATGAGGTAGATCACAGTAATGAATATGATATTGTGTATATAGACTTCAGTAAGGATTTCGATAGAGTTCCACATCAGACTTTTGAAGAAACTTAAGGCACAAGGAATAGGAGGAGAAATTTTTTCCTGGGTAGAGGCATGGTTGACAAATAGGCAGCAAAGAGTTTGCATAAATGTGGAGAAATCAGAATGGGAGCACGTCACAAGCGGTGTTGAGCCCCTTGTTGTTCACAATTTACATAAACGATATAGATGAGGGAATAAATAGCGACATAAGCAAATTTGCTGATGACATCAAAATAGGCCGTCCAATTCATTCTATTGAGGACATTAGTGTACTCCAGGATGTTTTGAATAGACTGATGCAGTGGTCGGAGAAGTGGCAGATGCAGTTTAATATAGACAAATGCAAAGTGCTAAATGTTGGAGAGGACAATAACCATGCCACTTATAAACTGAATAGTGTAGATCTTAATACTACTGATTGCGAAAAGGATTTAGGAGTTCTGGTTAGCAGTAATCTGAAACCAAGACAACAGGTCAATGTGACCTGACCTGACTGGGTTGGGTACATTGGCTTAAGCCGGTAGGAGACTTGGACCTGCCTCGCATGGGCCAGTAGGCCTGCTGCAGTGTTCCTTCGTTAATATGTTCTTATGTTCTTAAGTGTTCGCAATAAAGCTACCAGAATCCTTGGCTTCATATCAAGAAGTATGAATAATAGAAGTCCTCAGGTTGTTCTTCAACTCTATATATCCTTGGTTAGGCCTCATTTAGATTATGCTGCACAGTTCTGGTCATCATATTACAGAATGGATATAAATGCACTGGAAAACGTACAGAGGAGGATGACAAAGATGATCCCATGTATCAGAAATCTTTCCTATGAGGATAGACTGAGGCCCCTGAATCTGCACTCGCTAGAAAGGCGTTGAATTAGGAGGGATATGATTGAGATGTATAAATGGAAAACAGGAATAAATAAAGAGGATGTAAATAGCTTGCTGAAAATATCCAGCCAAGACAGGACTCGCAACAATGATTTCAAATTGGAAAAGTTCAGATTCAGGAAGGACATAGGAAAGCACTGGTTTGGTAATAGAGTTGTGGATGAGTGGAACAAACTCTCGAGTACCGTCATAGAAGCTAAGACCTTGTGTAGTTTTAAAAATGGGTTGGATAAATACATGAGTGGGCGTGGGTGGGTGTGAGTTGGACCTGGCTAGCTAGGGCTACTAGGTCTGGTGCCGTGCTCCTTCCTTAAGTGGAAGTGATCTGACGAGGTGGTCATTGTTCTAGGCCGGGGGGTGGCATGGACCTGCTTCGCATGGGTCAGTAGGCCTCTTGCAGTGCTCCTTCTTTCTTATGTACTTATGTTTTTCTTAATATTTTTACTTAGTGTGGGCATAAATAACTCATTACTATTGTAACCAAATATAAACATATAAATAGTTCTGGACTTAGGGTAACCTTCAAGTAATGATATTGTGAGTTATTGATACCTAGATAATACTTAAAAGATTGATTTAAAATCTCTACACTCTGTTATAACATATTTATGAGAGCTGGAGACACAGCAGATGACACAGTTAATGGTTCCTGGGGTGATCGCTCCCGTGACTCGGTCTCGGAACAGACTTCCTTAAATTGTAACTGAAAAATTAATTGTAACTGTAATTTAAAAATTAATTAGTACTTTTAATATGATGGTACCTTTTCTCGTTTTAAAACATTTACTAGAAAATTTATCAGTGTATGTATATCATACTTAGTCTACACTACGATTAAGTAATTAGTAGAGAAAATTAACAGGTGAATAACACCTCTACCTTCATTATTATCTCAGTGTACAGGTGAGTTACACCTCTCTACCTTCATTATCATCTCAGTGTACAGGTGAGTTACACCTCTCTACCTTCATTATCATCTCAGTGTACAGGTGAGTTACACCTCTCTACCTTCATTATCATCTCAGTGTACAGGCGAGTTACACCTTTCTACCTTCATTATCATCTCAGTGTACAGGTGAGTTACACCTCTGTACCTTCATTATCATGTCACTGTACAGGTGAGTTACACCTCTGTACCTTCATTATCATCTCAGTGTACAGGTGAGTTACACCTCTCTACCTTCATTATCATCTCACTGTACAGGTGAGTTACACCTCTCTACCTTCATTATCTCACTGTACAGGTGAGTTACACCTCTCTATCTTCCTTATCATGTCACTGTACAGGTGTGTTACAACTCTCTACCTTCATTATCATCTCAGTGTACAGGTGAGTTACACCTCTCTACCTTCATTATCATCTCAGTGTACAGGTGAGTTACACCTCTCTACCTTCATTATCATCTCAGTGTACAGGTGAGTTACACCTCTCTACCTTCATTATCATCTCAGTGTACAGGTGAGTTACACATCTTGAACAATATATACATCACAAGTCAAGAATCTGAACACCAACACTGTTCGATGTTAAAGAGGATCCAGGAAGGAGCGAAACATCGTCTAGCTGTTCTTTCTAATTCTTAAACTTACGATATGTTACACGGGGGTTATAGCGAATTTTATTTTGCTATTTATTCTGAAGAGAGCTGCAATATTCAGATAAAATATATTACATGGTAAGCAGTATAAACATTGTAGATCAGGAGATGAGTCAAACTCACTTCTTTATAATTAAAGTCATTTATAACATAAATCAGAAGTGTTGTGGCCAGACTGTGGCAGCAGTGTCGGGGTAATTATGGTACTTGTTGTGGCCAGACTGTGGCAGCAGTGTCGGGGTAATTATGGTACTTGTTGTGGCCAGACTGTGGCAGCAGTGTCGTGGTAATTATGGTACTTGTTGTGGCCAGACTGTGGCAGCAGTGTCGTGGTAATTATGGTACTTGTTGTGGCCAGACTGTGGCAGCAGTGTCGTGGTAATTATGGTACTTGTTGTGGCCAGACTGTGGCAGCAGTGTCGTGGTAATTATGGTACTTGTTGTGGCCAGACTGTGGCAGCAGTGTCGGGGTAATTATGGTACTTGTTGTGGCCAGACTGTGGCAGCAGTGTCGGGGTAATTATGGTACTTGTTGTGGCCAGACTGTGGCAGCAGTGTCGGGGTAATTATGGTACTTGTTGTGGCCAGACTGTGGCAGCAGTGTCGTGGTAATTATGGTACTTGTTGTGGCCAGACTGTGGCAGCAGTGTCGGGGTAATTATGGTACTTGTTGTGACCAGACTGTGGCAGCAGTGTCGTGGTAATTATGGTACTTGTTGTGGCCAGACTGTGGCAGCAGTGTCGGGGTAATTATGGTACTTGTTGTGGCCAGACTGTGGCAGCAGTGTCGGGGTAATTATGGTACTTGTTGTGGCCAGACTGTGGCAGCAGTGTCGGGGTAATTATGGTACTTGTTGTGGCCAGACTGTGGCAGCAGTGTCGGGGTAATTATGGTACTCGTTGTGGCCAGACTGTGGCAGCAGTGTCGGGGTAATTATGGTACTTGTTGTGGCCAGACTGTGGCAGCAGTGTCGGGGTAATTATGGTACTCGTTGTGGCCAGACTGTGGCAGCAGTGTCGGGGTAATTATGGTACTCGTTGTGGCCAGACTGTGGCAGCAGTGTCGGGGTAATTATGGTACTCGATGTGGCCAGACTGTGACAGCAGTGTCGGGGTAATTATGGTACTCGTTGTGGCCAGACTGTGGCAGCAGTGTCGGGGTAATTATGGTACTCGATGTGGCCAGACTGTGACAGCAGTGTCGGGGTAATTATGGTACTTGTTGTGGCCAGACTGTGGCAGCAGTGTCGGGGTAATTATGGTACTCGTTGTGGCCAGACTGTGGCAGCAGTGTCGGGGTAATTATGGTACTCGTTGTGGCCAGACTGTGGCAGCAGTGTCGGGGTAATTATGGTACTCGTTGAGGCCAGACTGTGACAGCAGTGTCGGGGTAATTATGGTACTCGTTGTGGCCAGACTGTGGCAGCAGTGTCGGGGTAATTATGGTACTCGTTGTGGCCAGACTGTGGCAGCAGTGTCGGGGTAATTATGGTACTCGTTGTGGCCAGACTGTGACAGCAGTGACGGGGTAATTATGGTACTTGTTGTGGCCAGACTGTGGCAGCAGTGTCGGGGTAATTATGGTACTCGTTGTGGCCAGACTGTGACAGCAGTGACGGGGTAATTATGGTACTCGTTGTGGCCAGACTGTGGCAGCAGTGTCGGGGTAATTATGGTACTCGTTGTGGCCAGACTGTGACAGCAGTGACGGGGTAATTATGGTACTTGTTGTGGCCAGACTGTGGCAGCAGTGTCGGGGTAATTATGGTACTTGTTGTGGCCAGACTGTGACAGCAGTGTCGGGGTAATTATGGTACTTGTTGTGGCCAGACTGTGACAGCAGTGTCGGGGTAATTATGGTACTTGTTGTGGCCAGACTGTGGCAGCAGTGTCGGGGTAATTATGGTACTCGTTGTGGCCAGACTGTGGCAGCAGTGTCGGGGTAATTATGGTACTCGTTGTGGCCAGACTGTGGCAGCAGTGTCGGGGTAATTATGGTACTTGTTGTGGCCAGACTGTGGCAGCAGTGTCGGGGTAATTATGGTACTTGTTGTGGCCAGACTGTGGCAGCAGTGTCGGGGTAATTATGGTACTTGTTGTGGCCAGACTGTGGCAGCAGTTTCGGGGTAATTATGGTACTTGTTGTGGCCAGACTGTGACAGCAGTGTCGGGGTAATTATGGTACTTGTTGTGGCCAGACTGTGGCAGCAGTGTCGGGGTAATTATGGTACTTGTTGTGGCCAGACTGTGACAGCAGTGTCGGGGTAATTATGGCACTTGTTGTGGCCAGACTGTGGCAGCAGTGTCGGGGTAATTATGGTACTTGTTGTGGCCAGACTGTGACAGCAGTGTCGGGGTAATTATGGTACTTGTTGTGGCCAGACTGTGGCAGCAGTGTCGGGGTAATTATGGTACTTGTTGTGGCCAGACTGTGGCAGCAGTGTCGGGGTAATTATGGTACTTGTTGTGGCCAGACTGTGGCAGCAGTGTCGGGGTAATTATGGTACTTGTTGTGGCCAGACTGTGACAGCAGTGTCGGGGTAATTATGGTACTTGTTGTGGCCAGACTGTGACAGCAGTGTCGGGGTAATTATGGTACTTGTTGTGGCCAGACTGTGACAGCAGTGTCGGGGTAATTATGGTACTTGTTGTGGCCAGACTGTGGCAGCAGTGTCGGGGTAATTATGGTACTTGTTGTGGCCAGACTGTGGCAGCAGTGTCGGGGTAATTATGGTACTTGTTGTGGCCAGACTGTGGCAGCAGTGTCGGGGTAATTATGGTACTTGTTGTGGCCAGACTGTGGCAGCAGTGTCGGGGTAATTATGGTACTCGTTGTGGCCAGACTGTGGCAGCAGTGTCGGGGTAATTATGGTACTCGTTGTGGCCAGACTGTGGCAGCAGTGTCGGGGTAATTATGGTACTCGTTGTGGCCAGACTGTGGCAGCAGTGTCGGGGTAATTATGGTACTCGTTGTGGCCAGACTGTGGCAGCAGTGTCGGGGTAATTATGGTACTCGTTGTGGCCAGACTGTGGCAGCAGTGTCGGGGTAATTATGGTACTTGTTGTGGCCAGACTGTGGCAGCAGTGTCGGGGTAATTATGGTACTCTCATCCACTCAATCCAGCCACTGCCTTTTTTTTTGTTTTGTTTATTTTCGTCTATGTTTTATATTTTAAGTAGCTTAAATTTTATTATAAATAAAATATATAAAAGTTCGCATGCATTTTACTGTGTTTACAATTTATCATTAATAACCAAAGAAAGAAGTTAGTGTTGTCACCTGACTAAGATCACATCTTGTCAAAGGTATACACGCACAGAGATGACTTTCTCTCATTAAATATTTTAGTGGCAAAAATATTTTTATTGGTGTAGCAGTGCAATTGATAAAGTAGTGTGTGTGTGTGTGTGTGTGTGTGTGTGTGTGTGTGTGTGTGTGTGTGTGTGTGTGTGTGTGTGTGTGTGTGTGTGTGTGTGTGTGTGTGCGCGTGTGTGTGGGTGTGTGTGTGTACTCACCTAGTTGTACTCACCTAGTTGAGGTTGCGGGGGTCGACTCCTGGCCCCGCCTCTTCACTGATCGCTACTAGGTCACTCTCTCTGAACCGTGAGCTTTATCATACCTCTGCTTAAAGCTATGTATGGATCCTGCCTCCACTACATAGCTTCCCAAACTATTCCACTTACTGACTACTCTGTGGCTGAAGAAATACTTCCTAACATCTCTGTGATTCATCTGTGTCTTCAACTTCCAACAGTGTCCCCTTGTTACTGTGTCCAATCTCTGGAACATCCTGTCTTTGTTCACCTTGTCAATTCCTCTCAGTATTTTGTATGTCGTTATCATGTCCCCCCTATCTCTCCTGTCCTCCAGTGCCGTCAGGTTGATTTCCCTTAACCTCTCCTCGTAGGACATACCTCTTAGCTCTGGGACTAGTCTTGTTGCAAACCTTTGCACTTTCTCTAGTTTCTTTATGTGTTGGCTAGGTGTGGGTTCCAAACTGGTGCCGCATACTCCAATATGGGCCTAACGTACACGGTGTACAGGATCCTGAACGATTCCTTATTAAGATGTCGGAATGCTGTTCTGAGGTTTGCTAGGCGCCCATATGCTGCAGCAGTTATTTGATTGATGTGCGCTTCAGGAGATGTGCCTGGTGTTATACTCACCCCAAGATCTTTTTCCTTGAGTGAGGTTTGTAGTCTCTGGCCCCCTAGACTGTACTCCGTCTGCGGTCTTCTTTGCCCTTCCCCAATCTTCATGACTTTGCACTTGGTGGGATTGAACTCCAGGAGCCAATTGCTGGACCAGGTCTGCAGCCTGTCCAGATCCCTTTGTAGTTCTGCCTGGTCTTCGATCGAGTGAATTCTTCTCATCAACTTCACGTCATCTGCAAACAGGGACACCTCAGAGTCTATTCCTTCCGTCATGTCGTTCACAATTACCAGAAACAGCACTGGTCCTAGGACTGACCCCTGTGGGACCCCGCTGGTCACAGGTGCCCACTCTGACACCTCGCCACGTACCATGACTCGCTGCTGTCTTCCTGACAAGTATTCCCTGATCCATTGTAGTGCCTTCCCTGTTATCCCTGCTTGGTCCTCCAGTTTTTGCACCAATCTCTTGTGTGGAACTGTGTCAAACGCCTTCTTGCAGTCCAAGAATATGCAATCCACCCACCCCTCTCTCTCTTGTCTTACTGCTGTCATCATGTCATAGAACTCCAGTAGGTTTGTGACACAGGATTTCCCGTCCCTGAAACCATGTTGGCTGCTGTTGATGAGATCATTCCTTTCTAGGTGTTCCACCACTCTTCTCCTGATAATCTTCTCCATGATTTTGCATACTATACATGTCAGTGACACTGGTCTGTAGTTTAATGCTTCATGTCTCTCTCCTTTTATAAAGATTGGGACTACATTTGCTGTCTTCCATGCCTCAGGCAATCTCCCTGTTTCGATAGATGTATTGAATATTGTTGTTAGGGATACACATAGCGCCTCTGCTCCCTCTCTCAATACCCATGGGGAGATGTTATCTGGCCCCATTGCCTTTGAGGTATCTAGCTCACTCAGAAGCCTCTTCACTTCTTCCTCGGTTGTGTGCACTGTGTCCAGCACATGGTGGTGTGCCCCACCTCTCCGTCTTTCTGGAGCCCCTTCTGTCTCCTCTGTGAACACTTCTTTGAATCTCTTGTTGAGTTCCTCACATGCTTCACGGTCATTTCTTGTTGTCTCTCCTCCTTCCTTCCTTAGCCTGATTACCTGGTCCTTGACTGTCGTTTTCCTCCTGATGTGGCTGTACAACAGTTTCGGGTCAGATTTGGCTTTCGCTGCTATGTCATTTTCATATTGTCTTTGGGCCTCCCTTCTTATCTGTGCATATTCGTTTCTGGCTCTACGACTGCTCTCCTTATTCTCCTGGGTCCTTTGCCTTCTATATTTCTTCCATTCCCTGGCACACTTGGTTTTTGCCTCCCTGCACCTTCGGGTAAACCATGGGCTCATCCTGGCTTTTTCATTATTCCTGTTACCCTTGGGTACAAACCTCTCCTCAGCCTCCTTGCATTTTGTTGCTACATATTCCATCATCTCATTAACTGGCTTCCCAGCCAGTTCTCTGTCCCACTGAACCCCGTTCAGGAAGTTCCTCATTCCTGTGTAGTCCCCTTTCTTGTAGTTGGCTTCATTCGTCCTGGCCTTCCTGCTTCTCCCTCCACTTGTAGCTCTACTGTGTATTCGAAGCTTAAAACCACATGGTCACTGGCCCCAAGGGGTCTTTCATATGTGATGTCCTCGATATCTGCACTACTCAAGGTGAATACTAAGTCTAGCCTTGCTGGTTCATCCTCTCCTCTCTCTCTTGTAGTGTCCCTTACGTGCTGGTAAATGAAGTTTTCCAGTACCACCTCCATCATCTTAGCCCTCCATGTATCTTGGCCCCCATGCGGGTCCAAGTTCTCCCAATCGATCTCCTTGTAGTTAAAGTCACCCATGATCATGAGCTTTGCCCTGCATGCATGAGCTCTTCTGGCCACTCTAGCCAGTGTGTCAACCATCTATTGCTCTCGTCGTACTCTTGCCTTGGCCTCCTGCTGTTCTGTGGTGGGTTATACATCACTGCTATTACCACCTTGGGACCTCCAGAGTGAAGCGTTCCCGCTATGTAATCACTTTCTTCTCCGCTGTCTCCTCTCTCCAGCTCATCAAAATTCCAGCGATTTTTGATCAGCAATGCCACTCCTCCACCCCCCCTGTTCCCTCTGTGTGTGTGTGTGTACTCACCTAGTGTGTGTGTGTGTGTGTGTATGTGTGTGTGTGTGTGTGTGTGTGTGTGTGTGTGTGTGTGTGTGTGTGTGTGTGTGTGTGTGTGTGTGTGTGTGTGTGTGTGTGTGTGCGTGTGTGTGTGCGTGTGTGTGTGCGTGTGTGTGTGTGTGTGTGTGTGTGTGTGTGTGTGTGTGTGTGTGTGTGTGTGTGTGTGTGTGTGTGTGAAAGACGAAGTAGTGTGTATCAAAGAGGAAGTAGTGTGTATCAAAGAGGAAGTAGTGTGTATCAAAGAGGAAGTAGTGTGTATCAAAGAGGAAATAGTGTGTATCAAAGAGGAAATAGTGTGTATCAAAGAGGAAATAGTGTGTATCAAAGAGGAAATAGTGTGTATCAAAGAGGAAATAGTGTGTATCAAAGAGGAAATAGTGTGTATCAAAGAGGAAATAGTGTGTATCAAAGAGGAAATAGTGTGTATCAAAGAGGAAATAGTGTGTATCAAAGAGGAAATAGTGTGTATCAAAGAGGAAATAGTGTGTATCAAAGAGGAAATAGTGGGGTGAATCAAACTGTTGTGAATTAACTGTGTTAAGTCAAAACAGTTGTGATTCACCTGAATGAAACTATAACACAATAAAGCACAATGAATTATAAGTCAAAACAATTCCTGGTAACCTTGACCTGGTGAACAAACCTGCTTTATCTCCCAATGATCACAACCAGTCCACCAAGTTTCTTCCTGGTGAACAAACCTTCTTTATCTCCCGATGATCACAACCAGTCCACCAAGTTTCTTCCTGGTGAACAAACCTGCTTTATCTCCCGATGATCACAACCAGTCCACCAAGTTTCTTCCTGGTGAACAAACCTGCTTTATCTCCCGATGATCACAACCAGTCCACCAAGTTTCTTCCTGGTGACCAAACCTGCTTTATCTCCCGGTGATCACAACCAGTCCACCAAGTTTCTTCCTGGTGAACAAACCTGCTTTATCTCCCGATGATCACAACCAGTCCACCAAGTTTCTTCCTGGTGAACAAACCTGCTTTATCTCCCGATGATCACAACCAGTCCACCAAGTTTCTTCCTGGTGAATAAACCTGCTTTATCTCCCGATGATCACAACCAGTCCACCAAGTTTCTTCCTGGTGAACAAACCTGCTTTATCTCCCGATGATCACAACCAGTCCACCATGTTTCTTCCTGGTGAACAAACCTGCTTTATCTCCCGATGATCACAACCAGTCCACCAAGTTTCTTCCTGGTGAACAAACCTGCTTTATCTCCCGATGATCACAACCAGTCCACCAAGTTTCTTCCTGGTGAACAAACCTGCTTTATCTCCCGATGATCACAACCAGTCCACCAAGTTTCTTCCTGGTGAACAAACCTGCTTTATCTCCCGATGATCACAACCAGTCCACCAAGTTTCTTCCTGGTGAACAAACATGCTTTATCTCCCGATGATCACAACCAGTCCACCATGTTTCTTCCTGGTGAACAAACCTGCTTTATCTCCCGATGATCACAACCAGTCCACCAAGTTTCTTCCTGGTGAACAAACCTGCTTTATCTCCCGATGATCACAACCAGTCCAGCAAGTTTCTTGCTGGTGAACAAACCTGCTTTATCTCCCGATGATCACAACCAGACCACCATGTTTCTTCCTGGTGAACAAACCTACTTTATCTCCCGATGATCACAACCAGTCCACCATGTTTCTTCCTGGTGAACAAACCTGCTTTATCTCCCGATGATCACAACGAGTCCACCATGTTTCTTCCTGGTGAACAAACCTGCTTTATCTCCCGATGATCACAACCAGTCCACCAAGTTTCTTCCTGGTGAACAAACCTGCTTTATCTCCCGATGATCACAACCAGTCCACCAAGTTTCTTCCTGGTGAACAAACCTGCTTTATCTCCCGATGATCACAACCAGTCCACCAAGTTTCTTCCTGGTGAACAAACCTGCTTTTTCTCCCGATGATCACAACCAGTCCACCAAGTTTCTTCCTGGTGACCAAACCTGCTTTATCTCCCGATGATCACAACCAGTCCACCAAGTTTCTTCCTGGTGAACAAACCTGCTTTATCTCCCGATGATCACAACCAGTCCACCAAGTTTCTTCCTGGTGAATAAACCTGCTTTATCTCCCGATGATCACAACCAGTCCACCAAGTTTCTTCCTGGTGAACAAACCTGCTTTATCTCCCGATGATCACAACCAGTCCACCAAGTTTCTTCCTGGTGACCAAACCTGCTTTATCTCCCGATGATCACAACCAGTCCACCAAGTTTCTTCCTGGTGACCAAACCTGCTTTATCTCCCGATGATCACAACCAGTCCACCAAGTTTCTTCCTGGTGAACAAACCTGCTTTATCTCCCGATGATCACAACCAGTCCACCAAGTTTCTTCCTGGTGAACAAACCTGCTTTATCACCCGATGATCACAACCACTCCACCAAGTTTCTTCCTGGTGAACAAACCTGCTTTATCTCCCGATGATCACAACCAGTCCACCAAGTTTCTTCCTGGTGAACAAACCTGCTTTATCTCCCGATGATCACAACCAGTCCACCATGTTTCTTCCTGGTGAACAAAAATGCTTTATCTCCCGATGATCACAACCATTCCACCATGTTTCTTCCTGGTGAACAAACCTGCTTTATCTCCCGATGATCACAACCAGTCCACCAAGTTTCTTCCTGGTGAACAAACCTGCTTTATCTCCCGATGATCACAACCAGTCCACCAAGTTTTTTCCTGGTGAACAAACCTGCTTTATCTCCCGATGATCACAACCAGTCCACCATGTTTCTTCCTGGTGAACAAACCTGCTTTATCTCCCGATGATCACAACCAGTCCACCAAGTTTCTTCCTGGTGAACAAACCTGCTTTATCACACCATGATCACAACCAGTCCACCAAGTTTCTTGCTGGTGAACAAACCTGCTTTATCTCCCGATGATCACAACCAGTCCACCAAGTTTCTTCCTGGTGAACAAACCTGCTTTATCTCCCGATGATCACAACCAGTCCACCAAGTTTCTTCCTGGTGAACAAACCTGCTTTATCTCCCGATGATCACAACCAGTCCACCAAGTTTCTTCCTGGTGAACAAACTTGCTTTATCTCCCGATGATCACAACCAATCCACCAAGTTTCTTCCTGGTGAACAAACCTGCTTTATCACCAATGATCACAACCAGTCAACCAAGTTTCTACCTGGTGAACAAACCTGTTTTATCTCCCGATGATTCTAACCAGTCCACCAAGTTTCTTCCTGGTGAACAAACCTGCTTTATCTCCCGATGATCACAACCAGTCCACCAAGTTTCTTCCTGGTGAACAAACCTGCTTTATCTCCCGATGATCACAACCAGTCCACCATGTTTCTTCCTGGTGAACAAACCTGCTTTATCTCCCGATGATCACAACCAGTCCACCATGTTTCTTCCTGGTGAACAAACCTGCTTTATCTCCCGATGATCACAACCAGTCCACCAAGTTTCTTCCTGGTGAACAAACCTGCTTTATCTCCCGATGATCACAACCAGTCCACCATGTTTCTTCCTGGTGAACAAACCTGCTTTACCTCCCGATGATCACAACCAGTCCACCAAGTTTCTTCCTGGTGAACAAACCTGCTTTATCTCCCGATGATCACAACCAGTCCACCAAGTTTCTTCCTGGTGAACAAACCTGCTTTATCTCCCGATGATCACAACCAGTCCACCAAGTTTCTTCCTGGTGAACAAACCTGCTTTATCTCCCGATGATCACAACCAGTCCACCAAGTTTCTTCCTGGTGAACAAACCTGCTTTATCACCCGATGATCACAACCAGTCCACCAAGTTTCTTCCTGGTGAACAAACCTGCTTTATCTCCCGATGATCACAACCAGTCCACCAAGTTTCTTCCTGGTGAACAAAAATGCTTTATCTCCCGATGGTCACAACCAGTCCACCAAGTTTCTT
>NW_027196019.1:7500-90000 GCF_038502225.1 Cherax quadricarinatus | reverse complement strand
TTTAAATCAGATAATCTACTTACTATCTGCATAGGTCCCGTAAATCTAGCTTTCAAGGTGTGGCCAGGTATAGGTTCCTGCACCAACACCTTGTCTCCTGGATGGAAGGAGCGGAATTGTGCACTTCTGTCATACCTCTGTTTCATCTTACTTTGAGCTGTCTTTAGGTTAGCCGTGGCTAACTCACGTGCCACCTGCAACCTTGAAGACGGGTTGTAGAGTGCTGAGCTTACGTCTTCTCCCATCCATCCTTCTTTGAGCACCCGAAGAGGACCTCGTACATTGTGCCCAAAGATCAGCTCAAACGGACTATACCCTGTAGACTCTTGCACCGTCTCTCGTACTGAGAACAGCAACAAAGGTAGAGATTCATCCCAATCTGTCGGAAAGTGCATGCAAAAACTTCTCATCATTGTTTTTAATGTTTGGTGGAATCTTTCCAAGGCGCCTTGGGACTGAGGGTGATAGGCAGTGGATAAGTTGTGAATTATCCCTAACCTAGTTAATACTTCCCTAAATGCTTTGGCAGTGAAGTTAGTACCTTGATCACTTTGTATAGTTTTAGGAATGCCAAAACAAGAAATGAATTTTGTTAAAGCTTTGAGAATAGCTTTAGTATTGATACTACGCATTGGGATCGCTTCAGGATATCTGGTTACTTTATCCATAATTGTAAATAAATACTGATTTCCAGACTTTGACTTAGGTAGTGGACCTACACAATCTATAATTAAATCTGCAAAAGGTTCTCCATCAGCAGGTATGGGTTGGAGAGGTGCAGGTTTAATGGAATGTCCAGGTTTTCCAACTTGCTGACATTCTCGGCAACACCTAATATGATTCTTCACATCTTTCTTTAATTTTGGCCAATAAAATTCTTTTGTGATTCTATACAAGGTTTTTGTAATTCCTAAGTGACCTCCTGATGACGTATTATGAGCTATATTTAATATCTGAGGTCTATACTTGGTTGGAACCACTAACCTGTCGTATAATTGCCGGCCCTCTATCTCCTTACCAGTCTCAGTGCAAACCAAATAATCATTTTTAACTTCATACTTGACTGGATGACCCAAAGAGGATTTACCCATGGCTGCCTCAAAAGCGAATTTTAAAGAAGGGTCCTTTCGTTGTTCCTCCCGGAAGGACAGTCCCTCGGGCATGGAAACAGAGACATCTGGCAATCCTGCAACCTGGGAATAGGAAGGCTTGATCGGGGTCTGTTCACTTGATTTACGAGACTCCGGCCGGTGTGTCTCATAAAACAACGTGGCTATTCCGAGATCGGAGTCGTCCAAGGATAGGTCAACATTCTCCCCAGACAACCCTTGGGATGTTGCCCGAGTTATGGCCAACACTGGAGAAGCATTAATCATTATAGGTTCAGGACACGAAGTAACAGTAGTAATGTTATTACCCAGTAATAACATGGCATTTTTCATGGGAAATCCTTTTGAGATACCTACAGTCAAGTACCCAGTGTAATATTTGCACTGTACATAAATTTTATGCAAAGGAACTGAATATATAGCTCCTCCATAGGCTTCCAATAAAACTGAGGAATTCAAGGAAGTATTCTCTGAAAGGGGTAATATTCCTTCTCTGACAAGTGAGCAATATGCTCCAGTATCTCTAAAGGTATTTACTTTAGTTGGTTCTGAGTTTTCCTGAAGGGAAATAAGACTTTCGCAATAATAAGGGGCCATACCTTTTTCTACTTCTCTAGGGGACATGTTACTAGGGATATTAGAGATTTTCCCGATGGGTTGAGGTTTTTGGGGGCAGTTGGAACTGATGTGACCTACTTTATTGCACCTGAAGCAGACGACAGGCTTGCCCTTTACTCCCTGATGACGTTGCAAGTGGTGTCGTTCTGGCTGGTGCCTCTCTGGATATTGTTGTCGAGATGCTCCATAAGTAGTTTGCCTCTCCGCAGGGGGACCATATGTTGAGAAGCGTGGCTCACCAGGTGACTTGGTTGGATGATGTAGACGCTCTCCCTCCGGCTGGCACTTCATTCTCCAATGTTGTCGATCTCTGCTTACGCCAGACTGTTGAAAAGAGAGACGGGACCGCTCGGACAAGGAGCGGTTCGTTTCGAAGGTATCAGCCAACCTGGCCGCCTCCAATGCAGTGGTTAAGTCACGATCCTGCAGAAAGACACGAACCTCTGGTCCCACAGACTCCAGCAGGTTATCAATCAGAATAAGCTGCACCAGCTCCTCAAAGTTAGAGACACCACTCGCTTTATACCAGCTGGTAAAAGCTTTGGTTTGCTGTCTCACAAAGTCCACCAGGGATTGACCAAGCTGCCGCCTGTTCAATTTGAAGGTCTTACGATATTTAGCTGGGATACATGTATATGCTCCCAACACTGTGGTCTTCACTACTTGATAATCAGAGAATTCAGCGTCAGTTAATACCGACGTAAATTCCTGTGCCTTACCCAATAATGCTGTATGAACCAACGCTGCCCAGTGCTGTTCCGGCCACCTCAAGGCTCGAGCCTGATTTTCGAAGCTTTCGAAAAATTGCTCTGGTTCGGCCTCATTGAAGCGGGGAACAAGCTGTACTGCTTTTTGTAAACTGAAATCGTTTACAGAATGCGAAAACTGCCTCCTTTCTCTTTCCCTATCAAATTCTTCCCTTGCGAATGCTCTCTGTTCCCTAGTTTGCTCAAGATTGATTTTTGCCAGCTCAAGTGCCAACGACGCTGATTCACCCTGAGACAACCCAGCTGCACCATACTGACCATTTTGCTCCGTAGGTGTATCATCTTCCTCATGCGAGAACATAAGAGTTTTTTCCTTAGCTCCCGTAGAGGGAGGAGTTTGATGTGCCATCTCTTCTTCAATAAGTATGTCAGCAATAAGTGAACGCAGTTGCGCAGCTGTAAGAGTGCGTTTATAGGGAATGCCAATGGAACGAGCAATTTGCCAACAACGCTGTAGGGACAATTTAGGTAGGTTATGCAAAGTATATGCCGACACCAGGCGTCTGACTCGTCTAGGTGGCATAAGTTATTCGCTATGCACAGTACGAATACCCCAACGTAACACGTTAATTTGCAGAACACGCTTAGCTATGCACAGTACGATTGCAGAATACGCATACAAGCAAAGCCGACTGCACACAAGATTGACCGTAGCGAAGCGAGCACACTGAACAAGCTAGTAGCGAGCTGTTGAACGATCACACAATAGCAAGGCTGATAATAAGCAACTGACACGCAAAATTTGTAAAGCGAAGCGAGACAGCAAGCTACACAGTGTTCCTGCTACAAGCTTCACCCTAAGCTCAACCGTTTCTCTAAGTCCAGCTCTCGGACAGGCTACCCATATTACAACCTAGGATTTCAAATGGCCTGTTATCCCAGGTGTAATGGGAGCAAATAAACACAGTAGAAAAAGTTTAGACTTATATTATCCTTCACCAACGTAACAGCAATATGTACACTATGTACAGTGATAAATATAGTGCACTCCACGGTAAGCAAGGCAGAAATAGAAGCCACAAGATAGCAGACCGTGCTTCAACCAGCTCTAGAGAGGGAATGACAAGGGCAGACAGGAGAGCGGTATCCACATAACCTCTGCGATTGTCAATCCCACCTTCTTATTGGCTAGAACCTGGTCACTAGTTGAACGATGGGGCCCCATCATCAACTCTTAGCAACCTGGTTCGCTGGTTGGGGGAGATAGCCTGTAAATGAGGGTGTGTCCATGCGCCGAATAAAGGTTACGTACTCTTTGCATGCCACATTCATGTTGGTGTTGTTCATGTTGGTGTTGTTCATGTTGGTGTTGTTCATGTTGGTGTTGTTCATGTTGGTGTTGTTTATGTCAGTTTTGTTCATGTTGGTGTTGTTCATGTTGGTGTTGTTCATGTTGGTGTTGTTCATGTTGGTGTTGTTCATGTTGGTGTTGTTCATGTTGGTGTTGTTTATGTTGGTGTTGTTTATGTCAGTGTTGTTCATGTTGGTGTTGTTCATGTTGGTGTTGTTCATGTTGGTGTTGTTCATGTTGGTGTTGTTCATGTTGGTGTTGTTCATGTTGGTGTTGTTCATGTTGGTGTTGTTCATATTGGTGTTGTTCATGTTGGTGTTGTTCATGTCAGTGTTGTTCATGTTGGTGTTGTTCATGTCAGTGTTGTTCATGTTGGTGTTGTTCATGTTGGTGTTGTTCATGTCAGTGTTGTTCATGTTGGTGTTGTTCATGTTGGTGTTGTTCATGTTAGTGTTGTTCATGTTGGTGTTGTTCATGTTGGTGTTGTTCATGTTGGTGTTGTTCATGTTGGTGTTGTTCATGTTGGTGTTGTTCATGTTGGTGTTGTTCATGTACCAGTGTTGTTCATGTACCAGTGTTGTTCATGTTGGTGTTGTTCATGTACTAGTGTTGTTCATGTACCAGTGTTGTTCATGTACTAGTGTTGTTCATGTACTAGTGTTGTTCATGTACCAGTGTTGTTCATGTACTAGTGTTGTTCATGTACTAGTGTTGTTCATGTTGGTGTTGTTCATGTACCAGTGTTGTTCATGTACCAGTGTTGTTCATGTTGGTGTTGTTCATGTTGGTGTTGTTCATGTTGTTGTTGTTCATGTTGGTGTTGTTCATATTGGTGTTGTTCATGTTGGTGTTGTTCATGTCAGTGTTGTTCATGTTGGTGTTGTTCATGTTGGTGTTGTTCATGTTGGTGTTGTTCATGTTGGTGTTGTTCATGTTAGTGTTGTTCATGTTGCTGTTGTTCATGTTGGTGTTGTTCATGTTGGTGTTGTTCATGTCAGTGTTGTTCATGTTGGTGTTGTTCATGTAATATTCCAGGGTCGACACATCTCTCTCCTGACGTATAGGTATCATCTTAATTTTATCACAAATAAGCATTTCGACTCTTAAGGTTTTATAACCTTCATTTTAGGTCCTTATGTCTCATCCACATACTAGACATATGTCCTATGTGCTTTTAAAATCAAGTTAAGAGGCGCCATTAAACAACACAGTCTGGGAACTCAGCGTGTGTGTACTCACCTCTTAAGGTGAGTTAATTGTATGACAGGTTTATTTTTACTAATGTTCTTCAGATTATTATTATAATCAAAGCCAAGCACTAAACCCACAAGGGTCATACAGCACTGTATGTTCTTCGGAAATAATCAAGTTTTTCCTTTGAAAAATTCTACATATGTACCTAGACACAATTCCTGGAGTCTGTTTTTAGACAATACTTTCTTTTTTCTGTGAGTGACCTTCTACACTGACACATCCACTGTGGGTGACCTTCTACACTGACACATCCACTGTGGGTGACCTTCTACACTGACACATCCACTGTGGGTGACCTTCTACACTGACACATCCACTGTGGGTGACCTTCTACACTGACACATCCACTGTGGGTGACCTTCTACAGTGACACATCCACTGTGGGTGACCTTCTACACTGACACATCCACTGTGGGTGACCTTCTACACTGACACAACCACTGTGGGTGACCTTCTACACTGACACATCCACTGTGGGTGACCTTCTACACTGACACATCCACTGTGGGTGACCTTCTACACTGACACAACCACTGTGGGTGACCTTCTACACTGACACATCCACTGTGGGTGACCTTCTACACTGACACATCCACTGTGGGTGACCTTATACACTGACACAACCACTGTGGGTGACCTTCTACACTGACACATCCACTGTGGGTGACCTTCCACACTGACACATCCACTGTGGGTGACCTTCTACACTGACACATCCACTGTGGGTGACCTTCTACACTGACACATCCACTGTGGGTGACCTTCTACACTGACACATCCACTGTGGGTGACCTTCTACACTGACACATCCACTGTGGGTGACCTTCTACGCTGACACAACCACTGTGGGTGACCTTCTACACTGACACATCCACTGTGGGTGACCTTCTACACTGACACATCCACTGTGGGTGACCTTCTACACTGACACATCCACTGTGGGTGACCTTCTACACTGACACATCCACTGTGGGTGACCTTCTACACTGACACATCCACTGTGGGTGACCTTCTACACTGACACATCCACTGTGGGTGACCTTCTACACTGACACAACCACTGTGGGTAACCTTCTACAATGACACATCCACTGTGGGTGGCCTTCTACACTGACACATCCACTGTGGGTGACCTTCTACACTGACACATCCACTGTGGGTGACCTTCTACACTGACACATCCACTGTGGGTGACCTTCTACACTGACACAACCACTGTGGGTGACCTACACTGACACAACCACTGTGGGTGACCTTCTACACTGACACAACCACTGTGGGTGACCTTCTACACTGACACAACCACTGTGGATGACCTTCTACACCGACACATCCACTGTGGGTGACCTTCTACACTGACACAACCACTGTGGGTGACCTTCTACACTGACACATCCACTGTGTGTGACCTTCTACACTGACACAACCACTGTGGGTGACCTTCTACACTGACACAACCACTGTGGGTGACCTTCTACACTGACACATCCACTGTGGGTGACCTTCTACACTGACACAACCACTGTGGGTGACCTTCTACACTGACACAACCACTGTGGGTGACCTTCTACACTGACGCAACCACTGTGGGTGACCTTCTACACTGGCACATCCACTGTGGGTGACCTTCTACACTGACACAACTACTGTGGGTGACCTTCTACACTGACAAAACCACTGTGGGTGACATTCTACACTGACGCATCCACTGTGAGTGACCTTCTACACTGACACAACCACTGTGGGTGACCTTCTACACTGACACATCCACTGTGGGTGACCTACACTGACACATCCATTGTGGGTGACCTTCTACACTGACACAACCACTGTGGGTGACCTTCTACACTGACACATTCACTGTGGGTGACCTTCTACACTGACACATACACTGTGGGTGACCTTCTACACTGACACATCCACTGTGGGTGACCTACACTGACACATCCACTGTGGGTGACCTTCTACACTGACACAACCACTGTGGGTGACCTTCTACACTGACACAACCACTGTGGGTGACCTTCTACACTGACACATCCACTGTGGGTGACCTTCTATACTGACACATCCACTGTGGGTGGCCTTCTACACTGACACATCCACTGTGGGTGGCCTTCTACACTGACACAGCCACTGTGGGTGACCTTCTACATTGACACAGCCACTGTGGGTGACCTTTTACACTGACACATCCTCTGTGGGTGGCCTTCTACACTGACACATCCACTGTGGGTGGCCTTCTACACTGACACAGCCACTGTGGGTGACCTTCTACACTGACACATCCACTGTGGGTGGCCTTCTACACTGACACAACCACTGTGGGTGGCCTTCTACACTGACACAACCACTGTGGGTGGCCTTCTTCACTGACACATCCACTGTGGGTGGCCTTCTACACTGACACAGCCACTGTGGGTGACCTTCTACACTGACACAACCACTGTGGGTGACCTTCTATACTGACACAACCACTGTGGGTGGCCTTCTACACTGACACATCCACTGTGGGTGGCCTTCTACACCGACACATCCACTGTGGGTGGCCTTCTACACCGACACATCCACTGTCTGGAAAATACCTTTACTTGTTAATCCATCTGTATGTGGATACATATTAATATTATTGTATTTGCAGTGTATAGATGAATTAATACGTATCTTTCTCTTCGTAAATTAGATTATATTAGCTGGATGTTTTGACTCAGGAACGAGCAATTTAGTTACAGAAGAAAATGGATCAGAAAAAAATAAAAAAATAAAATGTTTTGTACTATGATCGATCACTCATTACAAAATGATGCAGATATAATGAGCAAAATAAATAATAAAGATCCATCGGGAGGTAACGGACGACCCAAAAAAATCATCGTGAATGATGATCCTTCTTTAATTTGTATAAATACTTTCTTAGAAAAATGGAAATTTATAGTCAATGAATTCACAAAAGAAAGACAAAAGAAAGGAAAATATCGAGGGACAACTTCATGAATCTAGTTAGAAATCGAAGAGTTAGGAGTCAGTTAAAGAGAAGTGCGATGCTTAAGCTGAAAAGGATTGATACCTTACTAGAAGTTATACATATGTATATAACCTCGTGTGCAATAACACTTAAGTAATAAAGTTCCTTAAGTAAGATGGCTGAATATATTTTATATATTACTAGTGATACATGCATCTATATTTCCCCTGTGAATACTTTATGCTTTTGTTAATTAGTAAACAACCGTCATAAAGGATAGTCACAATACGACGTTCAATTAATATATATATATAAATATATAATTTTCCCCAACTCCCAATTTATACCAAAAAAATATAACAATTACATATTTTTTATCTTGTAGACGATAAAAAGCGGTAAATTATGAATGGATTTAATATGGAAGATATTATCGCCAGAGATGTGGGTAGAATTCTCCAAGTTATTTACACTGAAGTTAATTAAAGATAATATACTGTACAAGTCAAAGTCCCAAATAATGTAATTATTTTCAAGTATAAAATATGAATAAATTGTACGACAATAAACATAAAAAGTATATTATTCTTAATGGGAAATGTTGTTGTGTTATGTATGAGTCTGGATGTGAAGGATCTGATGTGACGGGTTTAAAACACAGTTTCCAACTTAATTTATATAAGTTTACAAATATAAGAAAAAGGCTAAAACAAATTAAGTTTGAACTTAAAACTTATCCAACCTGAATCATATATAAATTAGACATGTGGTGAATCTTGATGGATTTACTGACATAAATACGACCAAACTACAGTATGCATAAATGTGTGAATTCACTAATCATTGATGAGAGAGAGAGAGAGAGAGAGAGAGAGAGAGAGAGAGAGAGAGAGAGAGAGAGAGAGAGAGAGATTAGCAGAATGTAACTACAAAAAATCTCTTTTATAATTGATTTAAAATTCAGTGTAATAAAAATATATGATATTTAGCTAAATGGTTTATTACAGTATAACTTGCCATCATCCGAACAGCGCTTCCGTCACCCACTTTAGACGTCTTCCTGTGAATTTTACCCCCTACCAGGGTGAGGGTTGAGGATTGCAGGTTATTCTGATATACAGTGCCAGGGGGGCGAGGCACCTGATTATTAAAAATTTTCAATGGATTAGCCTGAAAAGCTATATTTTTTTTGGTTAATATCGCGGCCTCCAAAGCTTTAGAATTTTCGATTGAATGTCTTAAGTGATATAAATAGTGATGTAAACAAAGAGAATCCAAGAAAATGAGAGAAATGGAAGCGTTAAAATGTTGGCGCTAAAATGTTGATGATTGGAAACCTAAAATCAGATTAATACAGGATTAAAAATTACAAACACAATAAAATGGGTATATTTGTCTAAATGTAATTAGCTCACCGTGATATTTCTTGATGAGAATAAGTCTGCACTTGCCATACATGGGCTCAGTAGCCACCTTGGTTTTTCTATACCTTAAGTGAAGGATATTATAGATCGGGTGGGTTTGCATCCATTATAGTAACAAAGTATATCTATGAAATAAACCCATTAACCAATTAATGGGTAGTATTTGGTAGTAATTCTGAATTCAAAGCACAATAAGATTTTTTTCCTGTTGTGCTCTGAATCTCGCCTTAAAATCAGAGAACCTTAATATGGCTGCTAAATTTGGTGCAATAAGAGATGAATAGAGGAAGATTGTAACACGTGTTTCCTAATATTTCCTGAAAACTGTGTTTTGCGTCAATAAATCACTGACAATGTTGAAAGTAGATTTGAGATAAGATTTCATTCGGATTTTTAACCCCGGAGGGTTAGCCACCCAGGATAACAAAAGAAAGTCAGTGCGTCATCGAGGACTGTCTGTCTTATTTCCATTGGGGTCCACATTCTTGTTCCCCAGGATGCGACCCACACCAGTCGACTAACACCCAGGTACCTATTTGCTGCTAGGTGGACAGGACAACGGGTGTAAGGAAACGCGTCGAAATGTTTTCACCCCGCCGGGAATCGAACCCGGGCCCTCCGTGTGTGAAGCGAGAGCTTCGAGATTGAATTGGAACCATAAACCTGGGTGATCAATTCACCTAGAATTTTATTATATGACTACTTCCATCAAGTTGTGGGCAGATCAAGTTGTCCTTCCATCAAGCTGTGGGTAGATCAAGTTGTCCTTCCATCAAGCTGTGGGTAGATCAAGTTGTCCTTCCATCAAGCTGTGGGTAGATCAAGTTGTCCTTCCATCAAGCTGTGGGTAGATCAAGTTGTCCTTCCATCAAGTTGTGGGCAGATCAAATTGTCCTTCCATCAAGCTGTGGGTAGATCAAGTTGTCCTTCCATAAAGCTGTGGGTAGATCAAGTTGTCCTTCCATCAAGTTGTGGGTAGATCAAGTTGTCCTTCCATCAAGTTGTGGGCAGATCAAGTTGTCCTTCCATCAAGCTGTGGGTAGATCAAGTTGTCCTTCCATCAAGTTGTGGGCAGATCAAGTTGTCCTTCCATCAAGTTGTGGGCAGATCAAGTTGTCCTTCCATCAAGCTGTGGGTAGATCAAGTTGTCCTTCCATCAAGCTGTGGGTAGATCAAGTTGTCCTTCCATCAGGTTGTGGGCAGATCAAGTTGTCCTTCCATCAAGTTGTGGGCAGATCAAGTTGTCCTTCCATCAAGCTGTGGGTAGATCAAGTTGTCCTTCCATCAAGTTGTGGGCAGATCAAGTTGTCCTTCCATCAAGTTGTGGGTAGATCAAGTTGTCCTTCCATCAAGTTGTGGGTAGATCAAGTTGTCCTTCCATCAAGTTGTGGGTAGATCAAGTTGTCCTTCCATCAGGTTGTGGGTAGATCATGTTGTCCTTCCATCAAGCTGTGGGTAGATCAAGTTGTCCTTCCATCAAGTTGTGGGTAGATCAAGTTGTCCTTCCATCAGGTTGTGGGTAGATCATGTTGTCCTTCCATCAAGTTGTGGGCAGATCAAGGTGTCCTTCCATCAAGTTGTGGGCAGATCAAGGTGTCCTTCCATCAAGTTGTGGGCAGATCAAGGTGTCCTTCGATCAAGTTGTGGGCAGATCAAGGTGTCCTTCCATCAAGTTGTGGGCAGATCAAGTTGTCCTTCCATCAAGTTGTGGGCAGATCAAGGTGTCCTTCCATCAAGTTGTGGGCAGATCAAGTTGTCCTTCCATCAAGTTGTGGGCAGATCAAGGTGTCCTTCTATCAAGTTGTGGGCAGATCAAGGTGTCCTTCCATCAAGTTGTGGGCAGATCAAGGTGTCCTTCCATCAAGTTGTGGGCAGATCAAGGTGTCCTTCCATCAAGTTGTGGGCAGATCAAGTTGTCCTTCCATCAAGTTGTGGGCAGATCAAGGTGTCCTTCCATCAAGTTGTGGGCAGATCAAGGTGTCCTTCCATCAAGTTGTGGGCAGATCAAGGTGTCCTTCCATCAGGTTGTGGGTAGATCAAGTTGTCCTTCCATCAAGTTGTGGGCAGATCAAGGTGTCCTTCCATCAAGTTGTGGGCAGATCAAGGTGTCCTTCCATCAAGTTGTGGGCAGACCAAGTTGTCCTTCCATCAAGTTGTGGGCAGATGAAGGTGTCCTTCCATCAAGTTGTGGGCAGATCAAGGTGTCCTTCCATCAAGTTGTGGGCAGATCAAGTTGTCCTTCCATCAAGTTGTGGGCAGATCAAGGTGTCCTTCCATCAAGTTGTGGGCAGATCAAGGTGTCCTTCCATCAAGTTGTGGGCAGATCAAGTTGTCCTTCCATCAAGTTGTGGGCAGATCAAGGTGTCCTTCCATCAAGTTGTAGGCAGATCAAGGTGTCCTTCCATCAAGTTGTGGGCAGATCAAGGTGTCCTTCCATCAGGTTGTGGGTAGATCAAGTTGTCCTTCCATCAAGTTGTGGGCAGATCAAGGTGTCCTTCCATCAAGTTGTGGGCAGATCAAGGTGTCCTTCCATCAAGTTGTGGGCAGATCAAGGTGTCCTTCCATCAAGTTGTGGGCAGATCAAGTTGTCCTTCCATCAAGTTGTGGGCAGATCAAGGTGTCCTTCCATCAAGTTGTGGGCAGATCAAGGTGTCCTTCCATCAAGTTGTGGGCAGATCAAGTTGTCCTTCCATCAAGTTGTGGGCAGATCAAGGTGTCCTTACATCAAGTTGTGGGCAGATCAAGGTGTCCTTCCATCAAGCTGTGGGCAGATCAAGGTGTCCTTCCATCAGGTTGTGGGTAGATCAAGTTGTCCTTCCATCAAGTTGTGGGCAGATCAAGGTGTCCTTCCATCAAGTTGTGGGCAGATCAAGGTGCCCTTCCATCAAGTTGTGGGCAGATCAAGTTGTCCTTCCATCAAGTTGTGGGCAGATCAAGGTGTCCTTCCATCAAGTTGTGGGCAGATCAAGTTGTCCTTCCATCAAGTTGTGGGCAGATCAAGTTATCCTTCCATCAGGTTGTGGGCAGATCAAGTTGTCCTTCCATCAAGTTGTGGGCAGATCAAGGTGTCCTTCCATCAAGTTGTGGGCAGATCAAGTTGTCCTTCCATCAAGTTGTGGGCAGATCAATTTGTCCTTCCATCAAGTTGTGGGCAGATCAAGGTGTCCTTCCATCAAGTTGTGGGCAGATCAAGGTGTCCTTCCATCAAGTTGTGGGCAGATCAAGTTGTCCTTCCATCAAGTTGTGGGCAGATCAAGGTGTCCTTACATCAAGTTGTGGGCAGATCAAGGTGTCCTTCCATCAAGTTGTGGGCAGATCAAGGTGTCTTTCCATCAGGTTGTGGGTAGATCAAGTTGTCCTTCCATCAAGTTGTGGGCAGATCAAGGTGTCCTTCCATCAAGTTGTGGGCAGATCAAGGTGTCCTTCCATCAAGTTGTGGGCAGATCAAGTTGTCCTTCCATCAAGTTGTGGGCAGATCAAGTTGTCCTTCCATCAAGTTGTGGGCAGATCAAGTTGTCCTTCCATCAAGTTGTGGGCAGATCAAGTTGTCCTTCCATCAGGTTGTGGGCAGATCAAGTTGTCCTTCCATCAAGTTGTGGGCAGATCAAGGTGTCCTTCCATCAAGTTGTGGGCAGATCAAGGTGTCCTTCCATCAAGTTGTGGGCAGATCAAGTTGTCCTTCCATCAAGTTGTGGGCAGATCAAGTTATCCTTCCATCAGGTTGTGGGCAGATCAAGGTGTCCTTCCATCAAGTTGTGGGCAGATCAAGTTGTGGGCAGATCAAGTTGTCCTTCCATCAAGTTGTGGGCAGATCAAGTTGTCCTTCCATCAAGTTGTGGGTAGATCAAGTTGTCCTTCCATCAAGTTGTGGGCAGATCAAGTTATCCTTCCATCAAGTTGTGGGTAGATCAAGTTGTCCTTCCATCAAGTTGTGGGCAGATGAAGTTGTCCTTCCATCAAGTTGTGGGCAGATGAAGTTGTCCTTCCATCAAGTTGTGGGCAGATCAAGTTGTCCTTCCATCAAGTTGTGGGCAGATCAAGTTGTCCTTCCATCAATTTGTGGGCAGATGAAGTTGTCCTTCCATCAAGTTGTGGGCAGATCAAGTTGTCCTTCCATCAAGTTGTGGGTAGATAAAGTTGTCCTTCCATCAAGTGGGTAGATAAAGTTGTCCTTCCATCAAGTTGTGGGAGGATCAAGTAGTCCCTTATACAAATCCTCTGTTAACGTTAAATCCCAGCTTGGTGATCCTACAAACTTGGCTGGAATCCCCACAATGGTGACTGCTAATTCACGAAAAAATATTTCTTGAAGAAATGGTTCTAGGAAAATTAAAAACCGTGTTTAACGACATATCTGTGTTTAGTGGATCTTGTACTCAAAATCGACATTTCTAAAACTTTCAGTTTCTGTTGAATTTCCTTTTCACCATTTACCCAGATATAAATTTTCATGTGAATGTATGAGTAAATTTTGAAAGAAAAAACCTATTTTTTTTTATTGTTTAAAGAGGCTGCTTTTCTAATCTGAATATAAAAAAATCAATGAAAACTGACGTGTTCATGACGTGGTGAGTTGTCGAGAAATCATCTCTCGTTACAAACAGCAGTGTTAATGCCTCAGCGATGTTTATGTTTAACTGTTTATTGATGCCCAAATTATGATTGTTTTTCAAATATTGTTTAAATCAGCAGCAGCAGAAGCAAAAGCAGCATCAAAACACCAGCAGTTGCTGTAGAAAAGCAGCAGTAGTAACAGCATCAGCGGCAGCAGGAACTTCAGGAATATTACCATCAGCAGCAACAATCTCAAAACTAAAAAAGTATCAGCAGCAATAACAGCAGCAGAAGCAGCAGCAAGAAAAGTACAGCAACACCAGCAGTAGCGTTGGCAGTACAGTAGCTGTAGTAACAACATCGGAAGAGTCCAAAATAGTGGTAGCAGTAGTAACAGCAGTAGCAGCAGTTATTACACCAGAAGCAGTAGTAACAGTAGTAGCAGCAGTTATAACACCAGAAGGAGTAGTAGAAGAATTATAACAGAAGCAGCAGTAGTAGTACTAACAGTAGTAGCAGAATTATAACAGAAGCAGCAGTAGTAGTACTAACAGTAGTAGCAGAATTATAACAGAAGCAGCAGTAGTAGTACTAACAGTAGTAGCAGAATTATAACAGAAGCAGCAGTAGTAGTACTAACAGTAGTAGCAGAATTATAGCAGAAGCGGCAGTAGTAGAAACAGTAGCAGCAGCAACAACAACGCAACAGAAGTAGCAACAGAAGCATCAACAGCAAAACCAGCAGCAGAAGCATCAGGAGCAACAGCAGCAATAATAACAGCAACTACAACAACAGCAACAGCTACACCAGTAGCAACAGCAACATCAATAGAAACAACAGCACCATAAACAGTCAGTACAATAACAAGAAAAACACCACTAACAACAATAACAAGAATATCATAAGCAGAAACAGCAGCAGTAGTTGTAAAAGCATTTGCTGCAGTGACAAAAACAATACCTGGAACAAGAGCAGCAACATCAGTCAGAGCAAGAGCAACAGCCGAAGTAACAGAAAAAGCGGCAGCAATAGCTGAAGCAGCGACGACACCAGCAGCAGAACCGTGGCTTCAGCAACAGCAAGGTAGCAGCATCAACGGCAGCATCAACAGCAGTAGCAACAGCAGCATCAGGAGCAGCAACATCAGTTGAAGCAAAGGGTAATAAAACAAACTCCACCAATTATAATGTTTTACGCTCACAGAAAGAAACACTCCAACACGCTGGACTGGAAAGAGTCTCCTCCTTCCAGCCGTAAATATTCCAGGTAATTATTCACTTGTTAGCGCTTTCGTGGAGCTGAGAGGTTTTAGAACTTTTAATGAGAAATTTCATAAATATTCTTATTATATATAATCCCTAAAGATTACAGTAATTCTATGTAAATTCCTGATTATTTGTTAATACAATATTATTTAGCTATACGAAAAGCTTTGTTAATAATCATTCGTGGTTTATGTAATTCGGCTGCAGCCTCATAGATTTTTATTGAAATTCTCTTTTAACTAGGTGAAGCATTCTGAAGGAAAGGCATTCGTACTAATCACGCTTTGTCCTCATCGCTCTCGGGCCGTGTGGACCTGCTGCGCAGATGCTCCTGTTTAAGCTGGCTTTCTGCGCAGTTTTCCCTGTTTTGAATATTCAAAATGGCGGATGGACATGGTCGCCGTGTGAATACAGTCTGTGTCGAGTTGGTTCATGGAACGCTTACAAGTTCAGCGATGCAGGTGCTCCTGCCTACGATCATCGGCGAAGTATATGGCATACCGAATGACGAATTGTATGGAGTAGCCATAACTGGAATTACAAAGATATTCATTAAGTTTAAGGAGGCAGGCTTCTACTCTAGCATCGTTAACAAATATCAAGAGAAAAGACTGGCCGTGAACACTGCAGTGGAGGTATGCCTCCATGATGTGTCAAGTTACGTGACGTGGGTAAAAGTAAGGAATGTACCATTTGAGGCAACAGAGCATGATGTGGTAGCAGCGTTCCGTAACTATGGAAAAATCCACGCAGCGGAGTTGGGAGTGTGGAAGAATGGACTTTATGAGGGGTTGCCTGAGATTCATTTACATTGAAAATGACCTTAAAGCAGCCAATTCCATCGTATGTGCTATTGGACGACTTCAGGACTCAGGTCTACGTGTATTACTCAGGACAAAGGAAAACTTGCAGATTGTGTGGGTCTTTTGACCATATGGCAGCTCAGTGCCATAAGAAAGCAGGAAGGAGGGATCAGATACCATTGCCTATAGATCAGCAGCAAGGTATAGATGCGTCGGAGACAGGGGTACCCCCCAAAATGACAACTTGCCGTTGGAGTGAGGAAGTTGATAAGGCAGAAGAGGCAATGGACGAATGTGTAACGTTACCGGTAGGCACGGAGACTGCAGCATCGACGACGAGAACAAGTGATGACGAGTGTGCAGGGCCACAGGATGGATTGCTGGAGGAGGTTATAAGCTCCTTTCTGAGTGAAGTTGACGGTAGTCTGGAGGAAGCAAGGAGTAAACACATGTCGGTGACATCACATAATGATTTGGTGATTGGGGAAAATTTGTGCACTAATGGCACTGTGCACACAGTTGTGGCAGAAGTACATAGGGAGGAAACGAGAGATGAAGAAGTGTGTGGTGATGGAAGTTCATGTAAGTGAATGGCTGGACCGTCGGAGATGGACGACGTTCTTACTCCAGGATAGAGATCAGGGGTAAAGTCTTGGAAAAAGGAAGTGAGCCAAACGGGGAGTGAGGGGAAGGGTAATGAAGGGATGAACAGTTCTAAGGGCAAGGGGGGGGGGGGTTTAGGGGAAGTGAACAGGTAGGCTGCCAAACGTGAATCTCTTCAACAGAAAGGTATAGTAGGACATCTACCAAGGCGGAGGGGAAAGCCGCCGCTATTAAAGTAATTCAAGATAGTAACAATTAATGTAAATGGATTGAGGAATGAAGTGAAACGAGTCTGGATGGAATGGTTCCTAAGGAGGTATAATGTAGATGTATGTTTTATGCAAGAGCATAATTATAAGGTCGGCTGTGCATTGTTACTAAAAGGATATAAGTTGTATGTGAGTGGGTCTATGAGGTTAAAAGACGAAGTGGCTGTGGCTGTGGCTGTGAAGGAAAACAGTCCCTTAAGTATAATAAAAAGGGAAGAGGGGGGAGGATGGTGAGGTTGGATGGTGAGTGGGGTGAAACTAGGGCATGTTTTATAGGGGTTTACATGCCAGCGGAGAGCACAGTCAGAGTAAAAGAGGATTTTGTAAGAGACATTTTGATGTATCATTTAAGGGGTTTACCTTTCGTCACTATAATTGGAGGAGACTGGAACTGTCATAAGGGGAGGAGTGGAGCCGAGGGGGGCGGGGTGTGCGTTAGGGGCGTTACGCAATGTTTTGCAGGATGCGGGGGTTTGGGATGTGGGGGGGAGGGGGGCTTGGCGAAGAGAGTTTACTTTTGTCAGAAGAGGTTATTCAGCGCGTTTAGATAGAATCAATATATCGGAGACAGTGTGAGAGAAGTAAGAACATTGGACGTGGGGTTTTCTGACCATAGGGCAGTTTTGGCTGAGCTGGATTGGGGGGATGTGGTTAAGATACAATCAGGGTTTTGGAAGTTAAATGCGAGACTAGTGAGGAGTGAGGTGGTGAGTGTGGAGTTTGGTGAATGGTGGCAAAATTTGTGGGGTGGCAGGGAAGGGGAGACGAGTATCTTGGAATGGTGGGAAAATAGAGCTAAACCAGGTATAGCGGGTTTTTATAAAAGTAAGGGATGGGAGGAGGCGAGGTGGAGGTATGGATTACAAAATTATTTGGAGCATCAGCTCAATGAGTGTTATGAGGAAGGGGAGGGAAGGCAGTACGAAAAAACATTGCTGCTCAGAGATAGATTGAAGGAAATACATAATGAAAGATTTGATGAGATAAGGGTAAGGGCGGGGATGGAAGCAGTACTGTGGGGAGATAAGCCTTCGGGAAGTATTTTAAAACGTTTTAAAATCAGGCAAAAGGAGTCAACTATTTTAAACTTAGAGGTTAGTGAAGATTTGGGAGGATATTATAAGGGGAAAATGCTAGAGACAACTGAAGGAATGAGTAATTATACTGATTATTGGTTTCAAAGGAAGTGGGCGAAGGGAAAAGTTGGGGTAGTTTGTGAGGAAGGTGGGGGGGGTGCAAGCCTTGGGGACGTGTGGGGAGGAGATGGTTGGGATGGATGGTGTAATTAGTATGGATGAAGTGAAAGAGGCGGTGTTCAATTTAAGTACGAGAAAATCGCCAGGAATAGATGGGATTTCGAATGATTTTTATAGAGTTCAATGGGACCATATAAAGTATTGTCTGGTACAGGTAATGAATTGTATGCTGAGGGAAGGTAAGTTAGGAATGACACAGCGGACGAGTGTGGTCGTGTTAGTAAGGAAAAAGCAGGAGGGAAGAACACTGAGCACGTACATGGCCATATCTTTAATTTTTGCGAAAATACTAGGGAATACGATGAAGAGGGTGATAGGAGGTATACTACATAAGGGACAGTTGGGGATTCCGGGACGTTGCATGAGAGATGGGCATAGCTGGATTAGGGAATTTTTGAGGGGTTGCAATGGCGTGGAAATTTAGGTATTGATTGGGAGAATGCATATGACGGTGTGAATAGGGAGTTTCTGGGGGCCAGTTTGAGACGTCTGGGTTTTGGTGAGGGAGATGTAAAGTGGGTTGAGATACTGTATTCTGGGGCGGTGATACAGGTGCAAATTAATGGTAGGTTGGGCAGGATTTTGGAAATGGAGAGGTGTCTGAGACAGGGGTGTCCTATGTCTCAAATTTTGTTCGCATGCATGCAGCACCAGTTTTATGAAATGGTTGAAGTAAAGGGGAATTTAAATGGGGAGGGGGTGGGGTTTAATGTGGTGGTAGGATATGTAGACGATACATCTGTACTGATCACTAGTGTAGAAGGATTGAGAACGATAGGGAGGGTCTTGAAGGTTTTTGGGAGGGCGTCAGGAATGAGCGTCAACAGAGCTAAATCAAAATTATTAGAGATAGGTGCTTGGGTGGGGGGTGGAATGGGGTTGGAGCTTGGATGGGAAGTGGCGGAACGGTTGAAAATTTGTGGAGTTCTATACATGGCTGATGAGCAGGAGGCTCGTCGAGTGAACTCGGAGTTGGTAGGGAAGAAGGTAGTGCAAAGGATTCGGAGCCTAAGAGCGGGGGATGTTACTTTATTGCAAAAAGCGATTATAATAAATTCATTGGTGTATAGTAAAGTGTGGAATGTTGCTGTGGTGTATCCTTTACGGGTGCAGGAGATACAGAGGAGGGCGCTCCGTTATGTTTGGGGTTTTGGGAGGGCATGGCTCAGTAAAGAGGTGGTCATGTCAAATGTACGCAGAGGAGGAGTAGGACTTTTGGCACTGGGGCCGAGAGTAAAGGCCATGTATGTAAAACAGAGGTTTGTGCGGGAGGGTGGGGTGAGAGGGGTGAGAGTTGGGAGTGTGATGGAGGATGTGCGACGGTGGTCGGGAGGAAAGGAATTGAATGCGAGAATATGCTCAGGTTATTGTCAGTCGTCGGAGAGGCAGCAAAACATATGGTTGGAAGATTGGTGGAGATGAGTAGTAAATCGGAAACCATGCAAGGGGTATCGGTATACCCCTTGTATGATTGGGGAAAGATTTGGTATGATTTCCGGAAGCTTAGATTAATGCCGAGAGCGAGGGAGTTAGTTTATAGATTTGTAATGGGAATTTAAGCTTCAAAGTCTGCCTTGTGTGTAATGGGTTTGGTGAGGGAAGCGACATGCGAACATTGTGAGGAACCGGAAACAGCTTTTCATGCCGTTCATTTCTGTAAAGAGTTGGGGGAGGTACGGTTGTGGTTGGCAAGAGTTTTCAGGTTGATGGGCGGAGGTAAAGTAGAGATTCTGAGAGCCCTAACGTTCGAAGTACGAGGGGTCTCTGAGGACGTGAGAAGAGCTATTATGTACATAGTGGCAGATTTCTTGTATTTTTCTTGGGGATTGAGGGACAAAGGTGGGGGGATTAGAATTTTTTTTTTTTATATTTTATTTAGAAAACACAATACATATTTAAATGTATGCTATGCATACGTTACATAAACTAAGACATGTTATCCATTAAAAATGAAACAACAATTCCACGTTCTACACGAAGGCAACCCACACCCGAACATACAGGTGGATTTAATAAATTCATAAATACTACCTATATAATCCAAAGAATATCACACGTATTTACAAGGACGTATAAGTGATTAATAATAAGAACTATACTGGATATTAACAAAAATTCCTCTACCACACAATTCCAGTACTTAAATAACCCGTTACCCGTAGGTGTATTACCACCATTTACACATCCAACAACATGACCTACCAAACCCCCTTTTAACAATAATTAATAATGCCAGTGCATACAAAAAATATATGCATGCACCGTTTTGAGAAAAAACCCTTAAGTAACCTAACAATCACGGTATGCCCTTACCGCATTAAACCTTAATGAGAATTACAGAATTTGGTTATGCATAAACCACAACAAAAATATAAAAGTACAATGCAACCCAGATATGTACATTATGTTACCATACACACACACTTGTATAATTGGAAGAATATACACCCACAACATCTAATATCAATAATAATAAAACAACAACAAAGAAATTCAAACTGTCAGAACATCATTGTATGACATGGATTTTACACATAAAATTAAAGAATACACTTCATGTTACCTCAACTTTAAACAACCTATGTAAATGTTTAATATAAACCAAGACTATAATTATCATTGAAACATATCAAATGGGTTCTCCCCTCACAAGGACGGGGCAAATAATAAAAAGAAACCCCTTCATGAAATACCAAACAGGTACACCCCTACCACTAACTAACTCCTAGCTTAAGATCAAACTTGTTAATAACTGAACACAAAATCCTAATCTCCCTATCGGAAACACAATTAAACATCCTTGACAGTCATATTCGTCTCATTAACGTGTGCAAAGATATTACAATCCTTCTTCTATAAAGAAGTACCGTTATAAAGGAAATACTTGTATACTAATTATATCTAAAGAAAAGCTAATCCACAAGGGCAATATGGAAAGTACTTGCAGCTACATGTTAAAACTACAAAATAAGCATCATTCTATACTAACGTACTTGACTACAGTGTTCCTTGCTTTATTTTATATTTTAAAACCCTTCTCAATGTTAATAAAAAGAATTACTGCTATTCACTGGCAATATCATTTTTGCACGTGTTCAGTACTACTTGACCTAAAAAGCCATAACAGCCACTTAAGCCACCTCTCCTCGATAGTGAATGCAATAATATACCCAACCAAAATATGCAATGCAAGGCAATCCATGTATGACTATGTATCCAAGGTACTGATCGCCGATATCAAATATCTCTGCAGGAACATAACCATTTCATAAATATATGCTCTCACTATCTCACCCCCACACCACCTTCCACACTGCTAGCCTAACCTTACACCCCCCCCCTCACAATAAAAGAGACTCTACCCGCGCCCCCCCCCCTGTTCCCTTAGAAGCTGTGCTACAGTAAAATTACGATAACCTATCGAAAAACTTGATTCCCATTTCCCCCCATATATTAACCTATTCCTACACCTTGTCCTATAAAACCGCGCTGCTAACGCTTTTATCCTCAACTGCCCTGAAATCTGCCTCATACCCCAAGAAACATGCAAATAATCTGCCATAACATACATCAAAGCCCTGCCCACTTCGCTTGCTACCCCACTAACATCCATCGACAACGATCTAAGAAAAGACCAACTCCCCCCCCCCCCAACAGCCTAATAACCCCCGCCATCCAGACTCTCACCACTTCCAAAGATGAACAAAAATATACCACATGATATGCCGTCTCCTCCTCCCCACAGAATAAACATGTTGCCTCTCTAACCAACCCCATCTTATGCAACATATACTTAGATGCCACCACACCCATTAGAAAACGGTACACCAACTCCCTAACCCTTGCTGGTATCCTAAGCTTCCTGAACTCCCTCCATATGACCCTCCAGTTATACATGGGGTATACTGCGGCCCCCTGCAATACACCCCTTCCCCACACCACACCCACCACTGCGTTTACCTTCAACCTTTTTACCTGCCCCACTGCCAACATGAATCTTATTACATCTTCACACTTTCTCAAATCCCTACCACTCCACCAGTTTCTAGCATCCCTCATCACCCTATCCACCCTAACACCCCCCTCCCCCCCCACCCTTAGATACCTCTGCTTAATATATAATACCATTACCCTAGGCCCTAAGGCCAACAAACCTAGTCCCCCCCTTTTCACCTCCGTCATGACCACATCTTTGGACAACCAGGCCCTCCCAAACCCCCACACAAACCTCAACACCCTCCTCTGTATTTCCTGTATATCCTGCACCCCCAAAGGGAACACCTCCGCTACACCCCAGACCTTACTATACACCACCGAGTTAATTACCAACGCCCTCTGCTGTAACGCCACTTCACTGGCCCTCAAACCTTTTAACTTGCCTATAACCCTACTCGTGACTGCTTCTGAGTTAATCCTCCTACATTCCTGCAATTGCCTCATATACCATATCCCACACACCCTAATTCTGTCACAAACCGTCCATCCCATTTCCTCCCCCAATCTCCCCCCAACCCATGTTCCTACTTCCAATAACCTAGACTTTGCTAAATTAACTACCATTCCTGAAACATTCCCAAAACTCCTAATGACCTCTCCCACCCTTCGTAAAGCCTCCCCACTCGTAACTAACACAGTTGTATCATCCACATAACCTACTATGCCCCCCATACTTCCCCCCTCCACCTCCCGCAATGCGTCGTCCACAGCCTCAAAAAAAGGATGTTGCACGCATGCAAAGAGCAACTGTGACAGCGGGCAACCCTGCCTTAATCCCTGTTCCATCATCACCGCCCCCCCCAGCTTACCATTAACCTGCACCCTCATGACAGCCCCCTCATACAGAATGCGCACCCACCTCACGACCCCCCCTCCAAAACCCAATTTTTCCAAACAGCCCCACAAAAAGTCCCTCTTCACGCAGTCATATGCCTGAGCCCAATCCAACCCAAGGACGCCCCCTCCCTGACAGTTCTCTATAAAATCCCTTATCACACTGTGCCCATTCTTCATAGTCCGTCCCGGAATCCCATACTGACCCCCATGTACGCTACTCCCAATTACCTTCTTTAACCTGTTCCCCAATACCTTCGCAAAAATTTTGTAATCCGTACACATTAACGACAACGGACGATAATCTCCCAAACCCTTCTCCTCTCCTCCCTTCTTTGGCACCAAGACAACGACCCCAGTTCTCTGTGTTTGCGCCATTCTGCCCCATTTCAACATATAATTCAGAACCGCCACTAGGCATTCCCTCAGTACCTCCCAATGTGCTTTGTAAAAATCATTAGATAACCCATCTATTCCCGGTGCCTTCCCCTGACTCAACCCATTCACCACTTCCCCCACCTCTTCCCCCGTAATGCCTCCCTCCAACAACTCCCGATCCCCCTGCCCCATACCCTGCGAAACCCTCATCCCTCTAAATGTTTCTAACCCACCCACCCCTCCCCTTCTCTTCCATTTCTCCGGAAACCAATAATCAGCATACCTACTGATAGAATCTGTGTCAGTGAGGCCCTGTCCCCTCACATAACCCTCCCCACCCTCCACAACAATATGCGCCACGGTATTCCTCAACTGTCTGTCCTTGAATTTTCTGAGAACATACCCGGTTGGCTTATCACCTTTTAGTACGTCCTCCAATCCTGCCCTGACCCTGAGTGCATCAAAACGTTCATTATGCATCTCTACTAAACGACTCCTAAGTTCCCCCATATCTCCTTCCACTCCCTCCCTACCCCCCCCCCCCGCATAACAATCATTCAACTGACCCTCTAAATAATTCTGCAATCCAAACCTCCAGCGTGCCCGTTCCCTGCCCCTCTTCCTAAAAAATTCTACAATTTTCACCTTTGCCTGCAACTCCCACCAATCTAGCAAATCCACCTCCTCATCCCTAGCCTCCCAAAAGCCTTTCCACCATGACTGAAAAGACCGACCTTGATCCTCCTCCTGTAAAAGCCTCACATTTAATTTCCAATAGCTCTGATATATTCTCGGAATACCATCCACCCTAAGGTCAGCCAACACTGCTCTGTGGTCTGATAAACCCACGTCTACTGTTCTAACTCTCTCCACTCCTATCCCCTGCCTCACATAAATCCTATCCAACCTTGCCTCATAACTCCCCTGTACATAGGTATGCTCAACCTGATACCCCCCCTGCCAACCACATCTACCACCCCGACATCGCACAAAGCATCCCTTAAGACACCCAACACGCACCCCGCCCCCCTAGGTACTACGTCTACATGCCTAATCACACAATTCCAATCACCTCCAATTATCGCTATGGCAGGTAAACCCCTGAGATAATATAACAAAACGTCACGAACAAAATCTGATTTTATCCTGACATTACCAATCGCAGGCATATAAACTCCCACAAAACATACCCTACTCTGCCCCCACCACCCATCCACCCGAACAACCCTCCCCCCACCCCCCTCCTCCCACCCCATGACTCGCAATGGACTGGTCTCCTTTACTAAAACAGCCACTCCGCCCTTTAAAAGCGTTGCCATGCTTACAAACAACTTATATCCTCTCAATCTCAACTCACTACCTGACTTATAGTTATGCTCCTGTAGGAAACAAACATCAACGTCGTACCTTTTGAGGAACCACTCCAACCAGACCCTTTTTACCTCAGTTTTTAGGCCATTAGCATTTATCGTTACACACCTGAATGGTCAGGGAGAGGCGGCTTACCTCTGTGTCGCTGTGGCTTGCTCACACTTCCCTTCAAGCTGCTCACACTTTCCTTATTACTCTTTTTAATAGGACCCCCTACCCCCCCTTGTCTCTCCCCCTATTTTCCCTGTACTCCCCCCCCTGTAGGGGGGGGAGTACAGGGTGTACCTCTGCCACTACAAGTATATCCTTTCCAGTATTCCCTGCTACTTCCGACTTCTCACTCAGCCCTTGCAATTGCTGCGTTTCACTGGTCCGTCCATCCATGTCCTCTCCTACCACGGCCTCCTCCAAGAATTCCTGGAGCACTGACTCCAAGGACACCTCCTGTGTCGACTCCCCCACTTCCTCCACCACCACAGGCGTTGGAGTAGGAACTCCCTCCTCCACCGGGAGTGTAACACACGTCCCCATCTGTTCACCCTCCTTCTCCACCTCCTCACTCCATAGAGGAGTCCCAGTCTTCGCCGCCGCCACCACACTCATTTGCTGGACGTCCTCCACCAGGGCTGACACCCCCGGGGCAACTCTACGTGCACATTGCGCCGCTATATGATCATAAGAGCCGCAAAGACGACACGTTCTCCTTTGCCCCACATACGACACATATACCTGATTTCTGGTGCCTGTCAACATGACATACGAAGGTATAGGCGTCTTGAGGGTCATCTTGATGTTGTATGACCCTTCCGGGAGGCCCTCATATGGTCCATCCCTCCATACCCCACCTCTGGCTTCATGAATGACTCCATACTTGCTAAAAACTTCCATTATACCAAACTTAGTTGCCTCAAAGGGTACATTCCTCACTCGTACCCACGTATAGTAAGTAGACACGTCATGCAAGCACACATCCATCGTCGAGTTGAGGCACATTCGGCGTTCCTGGTACTCCTCCACCACACTGCTGTAGTAGCTAGTCCTCAGGAACTTCACAAATACTCGTTTCACCCCATTAAGGGCCACACCATACAGTTCCTCGTTAGGGATACCATATAAATCCCTAATAATTGCAGGAAGAACGACGTTCATCGTAGCAGGGCTCAGAGAACCCCTCAACAGCTCAATGCAAACTGTGTTAATCCTCCTGCCGGTGTACTCCGCCATGTCTGAACAGGGAAAACTGCGCAGAAACCAGGATTAGTGGGAGCTACTGCGCAGTGCGTCCGCACGGCCCAACAGCGATGCGGACAATGAGGGATTAGAATTTTTTTTTTATATTTTATTGAAAAGACATACATAGTACATAAAAATAAACGACAAATTACATAGTGAAAACAGTGATGAAAAATTCTGCATAGTACATGTACTTTCCAATTAACATATTACATCTGAAAGACAAATCTGTACAGTAAACAATGACCACTCCAATCCTTGAAGTAATGACATTATGTCTGGAACACTAAATCTAACCTAAAGACTCCTTGGCAAGTACATCTAATTCCTGATTGTACATCCTGCCACGGAATGTACACCTTACATTCTGAAAGCACTACCCCCCCTTCCTTCTTGCGTGTCAAGCCACCCGACACGTAACAATCTTTATATGTAACTGTATATTGTATGAAATACTTTCATTATTCCATATTGAACAACATGATACGTTCAGTATCACTCAATGTATTGAGATAATATAAAATTCAATTCTACATGATTCATGTACAACGTATATCTACTAAACACCCAAACATATCACCTTCTCCAGGAAGGTATAAATATATACATATGTTACATACACTTTACAACACAACCAGTGAAAACACAAATACCTAATCCTATGTCATCCATCAATTACCCTATAATATATATCAATTCATGGTAACCTAAACCTACGGGCTCTATAGAGCTCCCATGAAAAAACAATATGTCTTAAGAAAACAGGATAAGTCAAGCTTTCTAAAAATATTTCGCCCATATCATTAAAACCACTACTAAGATGTAAGTCTGTTATCACAAATAACAGTGCATGACCTTCACACGTCGATAAATACTGAAGCCTTCCTACCACACGCAATACTTCATGTCTATATATATATTTCGCATTCACACAGTGCACCCATTTTGTCATTTCATTACACACATACCAATAATTTCGTTGCAGATATATAATATTCCATCACATTACGACGTCTGTCGTCCTTTGTCATTAGCATAATTAATAATTAAATTGAAGAACATGTATCGTTCACAACACACAACCCGCTCATCATACAGTCAAAGGCACTTATGTCTCAGTACTATATTCATTCTCTTCCACACTAAACCCTTTCACACTGTCTTCATCGGGAAGCCAGCCCGCCACGACCCCTTACATTGCACTTAAATCCCATAAATCCCTCAACCTAAAACTCCGATAGCCCTCAGTAAACGCATTCTCCCAATTCCCTCCATAAATTTCCCTATTACGACACTTAGTTCTGTAAAATGTCGCAGCTAACACCTTTATCCTCTCATCCACGCCCACCTCCCTCATGGCCCATGACGTATATATAAAATCCGTGACCAAATACGCCACTGCATTCTCCACCATCTTACTCACCCCACCTATATCCAAACTTAAAGCCCGCAACACCTGCAATCCTCCCCCACCCACTAACCTGAACACCTTTCCTAACCAGACCCGCACCACTTCTATACAGTCACAAAAATATACCGCATGCAAAATTGTCTCCATGCTTCCACACGCTCTACATTCCCCTCCCTCCCTTATCCTCCTATTGAATAGGACAACCCCAGACGGCAAAATCCCATGTAAAAATCTAAACATTACCTCCCGAACACCCGGTTTTACACGTAATTGTTTTAGACGCGTCCATATTTCGTTCCACGCATACATAGGGTATGCCCCTTCAACAGCAGCCACCACTGACCTACCTTCCACTCCTTCGAGGACCCGCAATTTAACACACGACGGATCCCTCACTGTCATTAATAACCTCAACATGGCCTCACCAACTATTAAATCCCTACCCCCCCACCACCGTTGCATATCCTTACGTACTCGCACAAGTCCACCTCCCCTCCCGCACCCCTCCCTTATATAACTTCATTTTAGGTACACGCTCATCATCCTTTTTTCCAGAGGTAAAAGTCCCAGCCCTCCTCGACTGACCGGAAGTGTTAACACCGCTCTACTTAACCATTCGCAGCCCGATCCCCATATAAACCTAAAAATCCCATGTTGTAAACGCTTCACCTCACGTCTCATCAGCGGGTACATGACAACGACATGCCATATCTTGCTGTACAATAGCACGTTCGTCACTATTACTCTTTGATGCAGCGTTAGTTGCGCCGCCCTCAAACCACCAAGTCTTTTCAATACTCCATTCACTATTCTCACCGAATTCACCTCTTGAGCCACCCGTGTATTTCTCACATAAATTATCCCACATATCATTAGTTGATCCACCACCTTCCACCCACCCCCTACCACCTCATCCCCATTTGTACTATCCCTTAAGTCTAGAAACTTAGTCTTCTCAACATTAATTTTCATACCTGAAGCCTCCCCAAACACATCCACCACCTTACCCACCCTAAGCAAATCCCCATTACCTCTCACCAAAACAGTCGTGTCATCCACATAACCTACGATACCAGCCCCCCCCTCCCCCCGGTCAGTACCCTCCCCACCTCCCGCAACACACCTCCGAATGGCCCTATAAAATGGATCCTGTATACACGCAAACAATATTTGTGATAGTGGGCAGCCTTGGCGCAGTCCCCGTCGCATCTGTATTTTAACTCCCAGCCTCCCATTAACCTGCACCCTCATCGATGCCCCCTGATACAATAATTTTGCCCAAGATATTATTTCTTCCCCAAAACCTTGCCAACGCATAAACCTCCATAACGCTTCCCTTTCTACACTATCATAAGCAGCCTTCCAATCTAACGCCAATACACCTCCATCACCCAACTCCCCCTGTTTCTCTATAAATTCTCGAATCATGCCATGCCCTTCATACATCGACCTTCCTGGCACCCCATATTGCCCCTTATCAATTACCTTGCCTATTACCCTCTTGATTCTGTTCCCTAATATTCTCGCAAACAACTTATAATCTCCACACATAAGCGAAAGTGCCCGATAATCCATTACCGTTGACTGCTCCCCTTTCGGCACCAACACCACAACGGCCGTCCGTTGCTGCTCTCCCATTACCTCAGCCGCCTTAAGTATGTTAAACAGCCTTACTAAAAAAAACCTCAGAACCCCCCAATTCTTTACGTAGAAATCATTTGGCAGTCCGTCTATACCCGGCGCTTTTCCCAAACTCACTCCTGACAACGCCTGCCAAATCTCACACTCCGTAATCGGCCCACCTAATGTCACCCGATCTTGACCATCAAGCTCACACTGCACATACTCTCCCATTTCCCTCAATGCCACCTCACGGAAGCCCACACTTTGCGTATATGACTTAAACCAAGCGTCTACATATCCACTCATACCCTCTGTCGTTACCAATGCTTGACCCGCTCTATACCCTTCCATCCCTACATGTACGTTTAACCCCATCATCTCCATCGTCACTCTCCTCTTTCTCTGGCCTCTTAACACGCAAGCCGACGGCCGGTCACCCCATAGCACTTCTTCCAATCCTCCCATAATTCGCACACCATCAAAACGCTCGTTTTGCAATACCCTAATACTCTCCTTTAAACCCTCAATGTCCTGCACTGGATAGCTTGCTCCTCCTCTTGCATAACAGTCCCGCAGCTGCCCTTCAAGATATCTTTGAAACCCATACTTTAACCGATTATCTTCCCTCCCACGACAAATATAATATTCTCTGATACGATTTTTAGCCACCGAATCCCACCAATTTACCAGTTCATCATCCCCCGGCGCCTCATCCACCAACCGTTCCCACAATTGCGCAAAAGACTGACGACATTCCTCACCCTGCAAAAGCTTCACATTTAACTTCCAATAACCTTGACCCCTTCTAGGCAATCCCTCCCATTCTAGGTCCACCATTACTCCTCTGTGATCCGAAAAAACCGCGTCCACCACACGCACTCTGCTCACTATTACTGTTCGGGGCACATACAATCGATCCAGTCTTGCCGCATATCCACGTCTAACAAAAGTATGTTCTACAACCCCACCCCGTCCAACGTCCATTAACCCCACTCCATTTAATAATTCCCCCAAAATCCCCAAACAATACCCTGCCCCTCTAGGTTCCACATCCTTACGCCTTATCACACAATTCCAATCACCACCAATTACAGCTACACCCGGCAAAGCACGCAAATAATATACTAAGACATCCTTCACAAATTTATTCTTAATACGCACATCTCCCTCTGCTGGACCATACACACACACCAAACTCATCTGTACCCTACCCCACCACCCATCTACACGAATCACCCTCCCCTCCCCCCCCTCACAATGCCTCACTACGAACGGGCTAGTTTCCCTTACCAGGATGGCAACTCCTCCTTTCAACCTTATCGCATGCTCCACATACACATTATACCCATTTACCTTCAACTCATAACCTGGTCTGTAGTTGTGTTCCTGCACGAACACCACGTCAACACTATTACGCACCAAATATTCACTAAACCATACACACTTTCTCTCTGATCTCAATCCATTAATGTTCAATGTCATGCACTTGAAGCTTACAGAGTGGTTTTCCTTCTTGACCCTGGTACTGTCTTGCCACCAGATCGTTTCGTGACACCTCGGTCCCTCTCCCCCCCTTTAGAAACGCTCTTAACCAACTCCTGCCCCTTAGGGTCGCTGTTTCCTCTCTGCGTAACATCCGCCCAGGACTTTTTGCCAGTGCGCTGAGCAGGCGTGATCACGTCCTCGGAGTCAGATAGTGCAGCAGCGCGCTTCCGTGATGCTCCCTCTGCTTCCATCATGTCGTCTGATACATTGTCCCGGTGGACCTCCACCTCCACAGCTTGCATCAAAAGATTCTTATCACACTGCGCAGACCTCAGATCCTGTTCCACGCCCGGATCCACAACAGACCCAAGAACTAGATCTGGACTCCCAACCTTCCCAAGACTCTTGTCAGCCAATAACACATTTAAAGCCATGGCTAATGAGTCTTCCACATCGCTAGCACTCGCAGTCGGGGTGTCCTCTTCCAACACCCGAGCTGCGTTCAATGAAGGGGTGTCCCCCCCCCTCGTCACACCTGCTGACTCCATCTCCTCCGCTCTCTCGACCTCCTCACTCCAGGACCCACCTTGTGTAGGCAGAGTCACATAAGGCAAATCCTCACTCTTCTCTATTGCTGTATGTCGTTGCCTTTGTTCTATGTTGCCACGCCTCCTTTCACACAGAGCCGCTAGGTGATCATATGACCCACATAACCGACAGGTCCGGCGTTGCCCAGCGTATGTCACAAACACCTGGGTACGAAATTCTGGCAGCACTACGTACGACGGAATAGGGTAACGTAACGTCATCTTCACAGAATACGTTCCTTCGAGTTTCCCTGCGTATGGCCCAGTGGCCCACTTCCCAACAGTGGCCATATGTACTGTACCATATTTGCCCATCGCAAGACGGATGTCAGAATCATCCGCCTCGAATGGCACATTTCTAATCTTAACCCATGTGTAATGGCGAGAAACGTCGTGAAGTCGCACGGTCACAGCGGAGTTAACTGTCAAAGTAACCTCCTGGTACTTGTCTACTACCGCCTCATACACACTTGCCAAATTAAACTTGACAAAGATCCTCGTCGTGCCATTCAGCGCTACTCCATATATCTCCTCGTCAGCAATACCATATGTATCTCGTATGATTGCAGGTAGTATCAGGTCCATAGAAGTTCCTGTCACAGCCCCACGGATAAGCTCAACACAGACTGTGTTTATGCGTCTCCGGCTTGCCTGCGCCATGCTGTGAAAATATAACTGCCACTAATCAACACCAGGGGGTAGCAGCAGCGCACGTCCTCTCTACTCAAGGGCTGAGAGACGAATGAAATGAGGGATTAGAATTAGGGTGATTGCGGCAGGAATATATCGTACGGTCTGTAGAAATAAACTCATTTATGGGGAACAATGGAGAACACTTTTTCCGGACTCATACAGAAATATTACAGTAAAGAGGCTCATTAATGTGGCACACTAAGTATAGATTAAGGAACCGTTTTCCTTTCTAGCGGAGACATGCAAGTATTGGAGGGAGAGTGCATGAGGTAAGGTTATCTGGAGAGTTTGTATGGTTTGGAAGGGTATGTCAAACGTGGTGTTGTTTTTTGAGAGGTATGTTGCATGAAAAAGTTTTTGTGCAACCCAGTATTGCAAAACTACATTTTTGTGCTTAACAAAGAATTATTAAGGTAAAGTGTGGTGTGCAGTAGCACCACTAAACAGGGGATAATCAACGTATTATGGGAGTTTGGCTACACCAACTACATTAAGCTCATGTTGGTTTTACATACTGTTCATATTTTGTGTATTTTACAGTATATACAAGGACAAAAGAGATGGTTCTAAAAAAATTTCAATTATTGTGTTAAGCATAATGTGTATATGTGTGTGTATGAGTATGTTTATATATATATATATATATATATATATATATATATATATATATATATATATATATATATATATGTGTATATATATATATATATATATATATATATATACATATATATATATGTGTATGTATATATATGTATGTGTATATATGTATATTAACAAATTATTAAGACAGCAACAGTGTCATGTGACACAATTTTATATATTTATGTTGGTTTTTGATAGATCCTGTGTCCTTACTGACATTATTTAGTAATGTGTAACATTAATGTGGCATTATTTAAAGTAAGGCAATTTTGTGTGATAAAGATTTGGGGAATGGGTTTTCAAAGGGGGAACTTGTTTTTGATAATAAAGGTGATGTACGGGAGTTGGGTTGAATGTTTTTTTAATAGGAACATGTGTATTAAAAGTCTGTAGGGATTTTTACAAAAAGGAAAAGTTTTAGCGCAGGTGTGGGTAGTCATGTTAGATGATAATTATACTCTTTGAGTATTATTTCGGGTATGTTATCTTGTCATTTGTTTTTACGTATTGTAAAATATGTAAATAAACATATATTATCTAGGGAAGGCCATCAGATTCGATGGCATTTATCTTGGTATTGTAAGGTAATTATACTCTTATGAGTATAATTTTCGAGCATGTTATTTTTTAATTGTTTTTATGTATTGTGAAATGTATACTTACACATATATGATATGGAGAAAGCTATCAGATTATATGGCGATTGTCATGGTGAGGAAAAGGGGTTATAAGATTTATAAAATCAGGTCGGTAGATATTCTTTTTGTGGTAGGAGAACTTTTTAAGACACGAAGAGATTATTGTTTTTCTTTATTTCAGTATGTTGTAATAAGGAATGGATCGCTTAAGGATAATTTGCAACAGTTGGAATGTAAACTTTCCCACAGGATGCGCTGTGTGTTATGTTTTATAGTAAGGAGACCCTCTTGTTCAGACTTGATGTTTCTATATTTAATTTTTATATTGTAATATTTGTTTTAATAAAAAAAAATAAGTTCTCCGCATACATACAGCTCTGCATTATTTAAAAACTATATTTTTTGAAAGACGTGTAATAATCCTAAAAGAAGAATTGCAATTGTTGAAGGTTCTGTAGCCTAAAAACGGTTAGAGAAAATATTAACCCTCGTTGTGGGAACCTTGTCTACGTCCATGTAAGATACAATATTTATTTTACAGATAAACATCAAGGTTTTACCATGTTTAATGAATTCAAACTCATTAGTTTTGGTGTTATAGATGTACTACTCATTTAGGTGCTGCTGGATTGTATTTTGAGCATTCCTGAAAGCCTAGTATTTGATCTTCCATTAAGCAATAATAAATTATCCATGACTAACCGTAAATTTGTGTTCAATGACAAATTTCACCTATAGAAATTTGATGTACGAGTAGCTATACGATGTCTTCTGACCCCTGTATTGAGTAATCTGTGCATGTGAACCCCTCAAGGAAGGTTCCTTGATGTTGGTGAGGGGCTCTTGATTTAGGGAATTGGATCTGTGCTCCAGTTCCCCGAATTAAGCCTGAATGCCTTCCACATTCCCCCCCCAGGCGCTGTATAATCCTCCGGGTTTAGCGCTTCCCCTTGATTATAATAATAATAATAATGTGCATGTGAAAATTCTCAGACTAAAATACTCAAGTACTTCCTTCTGCCAAACACCAAGTGACTGAAGTATGTTGATCATGTACTTTGTGGACGTATGAATCATGAGGGCTTTTAACACAGGCTGAATTCTGTCCCTTATGTAAAGTTCACTCTAGAAAGAATGAATTTTTTTTTTTTTTTTTTTTTTTTTTTTTAATATTTTATTTTAAACATGCCATTACAAAATATAATATGTAAAACTCATTTAAGTCTATAAATTAACACAATCCTCCCTACAGCTAATGTTACACACCACACTTACAACTCCGTGTGGGTACACCCCCCCCTCCCTGCTCCCTCATCCTATCACTTAACCCAAACCTGTTGGAGCTACTCAACAGAATTACATGATATGAACAACACTTTTATATACACATCCCTCGAAATGGTACTTAATGATCGACTACAGACCATGCAATGCATTGCACTGAACATATTATACAGACATATTACCCCCCCCCCTAGTGGTTATCCAACCACCCCACTATTTACAACCTAACATACTATAAACAATGAATGTTGCCTAATCTAAAGTCACACAGCAATGACCCAAACATTAATTTATGTAATTGTCCTAATGGTTCAGTTACATAACAATATGTATTACACAACAATGGTGATATAGAAAAGTCACAAGGACATACAAAATTACTACAAAACCATAAGAATAAACTTAGTCTCAAAATCCAACACATGTAAGCCTTTACACATTTAAACATGCAATTCCAGTGTTAAAACAATCACACAGCTTCAACTATGACATTCAAGCTCTATACAGCTTATATGGACATTACATAGTGCTATTGACAACAGTACAATACAACATAAAATATAACCATGACACAAGTAACACATAAAGACTGTGCCTAGCACGCACCTAACCACAAAACCCTATAACACCACTGTTGCCCAACTTTATTTACACTATCTGACGTGCATTAACCTCTTTACTCTCAAAACAAAACTGAAAATTGCAGAACACCAGTGACGAACAATATTGCACAGACATTAATACAAACATATCACATCATATCTCTGGACACCGTGCATGATCACAGCATCAACACTATGCAGTGCAAGGCACCTAGAAAACAAGTTGGAGCAAACACATGCAATTATTATAGCAAATCTCCAAATTACAATGTCATTACCGTAAATCAATATTACCACACACAATATGTATAATAAGTATAAAGTCCTGTCACACAAAACCTGGCCAGCTCCACAGGTGCTAGCACCCGTGGTCCACATATTATTCACTCATGCATCACTCATCCAACACTCTCGCAAAACTTTTGTCATCCATTACCAGGGAGGCAACCCTGTTTTCACCCCTGACTTCCCTACCCCAGCAACACTTTCCAATCATACCCTCCCCTCCCTCGTATATTACAAGTCTAATAAAACCTGTAACGTAAGTTGCCTATATCCCTCTGAAAAATCCTTCACCCACCCCCTTCCATAAATTTCCTTATTTCTACATACCGTTTTATAGAACGTTAACGCTAACACCCTCCTCTTCACCTCAGTAACCTGTTTGCCCCGCAATCCCCACACTATATAGATATAATCTGCCATAATGTATCCCACAGCTCTGATTACACGTTCCTCCCAACCCCCCACGTCGAGACTTAATGCTCTCAATACAGAAATTCCTTTACCTCCTATCCTATTTATCACCCTATTTAACCACCCCTTGACACTCCTCAGTCCATCACAAAAATATACTACATGAAAAGCCGACTCCTCCCCACCACATATCCCACACTCATCCCCGTCAACGACTCGTCTATCCCGTAGAACCACACCCGACGGTAAAATGCCGTGCAGAAAACGATACATTACATCCCGAACACGAGGTTGCAACCTCATCCTACTCAACCTATTCCATATACTTCCCCATGCATACATGGGGAAAATTCCCTCTACAGGCGCTACAACCCTCCCGGCTAACAATCTACACAACCTACCTATTTTAACCTTTGCTGGCTCTCGATCCCACGCCAGAGCCCTCAACACAGTTTCACACTCATGCAACTCAACTCCTGTATACATCCGTTGCAATCTGTTATGGATCCTGGCCAACCCCCCCCCACCCACACTTTCCCTCATCACCTCCCTTTTAATGAAGACACATTTGACCCTCCGCTTTAAGTCCAGCAATCCCAGCCCCCCCTTACTTACAGGTAACATTACCACATCTCTCTTAATCCAATCACAGCTCGAACCCCACAAGAATTTAAAAACCTTCCTAAGTATGTTCGTTATTGCTGGCCCAGTTAATGGGAACACGGCTGCCACGTGCCATACTTTGCTATACAGTAAGATATTAACAACAATGGCACGCTGCACAAGGGTCAAATGATAAGGTCGCAATGCACCCAAGCGTCCCTGAATCCTTTCTACCATCCTAAGCGAGTTTTCCATGCGTGCCACAGGTAGCTCGTCTGCATAAATAAGACCACAGATTGTTAACGAATTCACCTGCTTCCTCACAACTGCACTACCCCAATCAACCCTACCCGCCCAAGCTCCTAACCCCATGACCATGGATTTATCCGAATTTACCCTCATACCAGTTGCCCCTGCGAACATTTGTACTACCCCGTCTAATGTGTCCATTGACATCCCCTCCCTGATCAGAACAGTTGTATCATCCACATACCCAATTAAAACTGGCCAAACCCTCGCAACCTCACACCCTGGTCCCTCTACGTGACACATACGCTGCTCCATCAATCTATAAAAGGGGTCCTGTACGCATGCAAACAATAATTGTGACATAGGACACCCCTGCCTAGGTCCCCTACCCATTACAATCTTCCCACCCAATCGACCATTAATCTGTACCCTCGCCATTGCACCTCCATACAACGCCTCAACCCAGCCCACTATTTCTTCCCCAAACCCCTGACCCCTGAGGATGGCTTTCAATGCTTTCCGATCCACTCTATCGTATGCCCCTTGCCAATCGAGCGCCACCAAACCTCCCTCCCTCCCCCCCCCTTTTGCCTCCACGAAATCCCTAAGTAACCCATGCCCCTCCACCATAGATCTCCCTGGCAAACCAAACTGAGTTTTTGATACTACCCGCCCTACCACACACTTGACCCGATTTCCCAAAATCTTCGCAAACAATTTATAATCTGCGCATAACAACGAGATCGCCCGGTAATCCCGAAGCGTATGCTGCCCCTTACCCTTCGGTACCAATACAACGACAGCCGTTGCCTGCTTCTCACCCAGCTCACCTCTCTCCTTCATGCAATTTAATAACCTAACCAGAAAATGCCTCAATAGTTCCCAATGCTGCTGATAAAACTCTACCGGGAGTCCATCAATTCCCGGTGCTTTGCCCTTTCGCATTCCACTTAAAGCCCTCCATATTTCCCCCTCAGTTATTTCGCCACCCAGTGCTTCCCTATCACTGTTACGCAACTGACATACCACACTCCCACACACCTCTTCTAAAACCCCATCCTCTACCCCTTCTCGTTGCCAGTACTTCTCATACCACTTGTCAGCAAACGCCCCCATTCCTTCCGTAGCTTGTATGACCTGCCCCTCCCTGTACCCTCCTATCGATTCATGAACCTCCAACCATGGAATAGTCATTGCCTGCTGTCTTTGTTTCTGCCTACGCAATACGCACGATGAAGGTCTATCGCCCCATAACACCTCTTCCACCCCCGCCTGTACCCGCACCGCTTGGAACCTCTCATCCTGTACCTCACGCAGCCTCCCTTTAATTGCCATAATTTCATCCATTGGATAAGTGCCCGCCACCGCCCCCCTCGCATAACAACCCCGTAATCTATCCTCCAAATAGTTAGCAAGCCCATATTTTAAAGAATTGATACGTTTCCCTTCCTTTACGTAATATTGCTTAATCCGTTCTTTAGCCACACCATCCCACCACATCACCACATCCTCTACCCCTTTTATCTCTGCACGTAACCCCTCCCACAGCGTTGCAAATCCCTCTATCCCCTCCTCATCACCTAACACACTTGTATTTAATTTCCAATATCCCCTAGATATACCTGCTAGTGACTCCCACGCCACCTCTGCTACTACCGCCCGATGATCCGAATAAGCTACTTCTATTGTACAGAAAAATGTCAACCCAACCCCTTGAGATATATACAGCCTATCCAACCTAGCAGCGTAACCCCGTCTTACAAAAGTGTGCTCTACCTCCCACGCCCCTCCTCCAACCGCATCCCGCAACTGAATATCCCTCAAAAGATCTCGCAAGGCCGCCGACACGTGCCCCGCCCCTTTTGGTTCCACGTCAGCCCTCCTAATAACGCAGTTCCAGTCGCCACCAACGATGGCCACTGCAGGTAAACCACGTAAGAAGAAAACTAGTTCTTCACATACAAAATCCCTTTTTACCCTCACATCATTTTCCGCTGGTGCATACACACATACAAAAGATACCCGCTGTCCCATCCACCACCCATCCACGCGCAATACTCTTCCCCCTCCTCCCCCCTCACTTCTTAGCAACACAAACGGGCTTGCCTCCCTGATCAATATACCCACACCACCTTTCAGACGTGCAGATGGCAGAGTCATGACCTGAAACCCCTCCACCTCGAGCACTCTTCCCTCCTTGAAATTGTGTTCTTGCAGGAACACTACATCCACCCTATATTTATACAGAAACATTCGAAACCATTCCTTCTTCACACTATTACACAGTCCATTTACGTTCACAGTCATACACCTAAGGCCTCTTTATAGTTTCCAACCCTTCCTCCTCTCTTCATTCATCCCAGAGCCTCCTGCCCCAGAGCCAGCACAAGGCTTCACACCATCAACCCCTCCCCCTTTTTTGCGATGCCTCTTATCGTGACTGCTTCGACATTGCTCTTCCTTCCTCCCAGACCTCTGCGCCGGCGTCAGGACGTCATCTGAGTCTGACGCCGCCGCTCTCTTCCTCGTGATGCCCTCTACATCCATGTTATCTTCTGAGGTTCCCTCACGATGAACCTCAACCTCCACCACGCCCCGTTCCACAGCACACGGCGACAACTCTCTCTTACTAGTTGGCCCGTCAACCCTGCTATGTTTTTTATCCTTACATTCCTCTACAGGCACCGCCGTGTCTCTCACCAGCTCAGGAACAACATCCTCTGCAGGCGGTGTCAATGTCCTTAACACCTCCTGAAGCTCTTCCTCTATAGCCTGCACCTCCTCCTGCACTTGCACTTCTGTACTTGTCCTTTGTGTAGTAACAGATCCTTTTACATCACAGCTTACCTCACACATGCCATTCTCCTCTTTGGAATCCTCCACCTCTTCACTCCACAAGCGCCCAGGCCCTTGCTTGCGCACCGGGCTCTCAACAGCTATCACGCTGGTAACTGGTGCTTCACCAGTTTGCGCTGGCGCCCTCCTCAGCTTCACGCACTCTGCCGCCATATGGTCGTATGCCCCACATATTCTGCACGTACGTCTCTGTCCGGCATACGATACCATAACTTGCGTCCTGAAGTCCTCCAACACGACGTAAGACGGTATGGGATGTCTCAGAGTCATCTTCAGGGAAAAGGTACCCTCCGGACGTCCCATGTAAGCACCTGCCGTCCACTTGCCCTTTTGTGCCAGATGTACGGTTCCATATGTCTCAAAAACACTCCTTATGTCAGCCTCATCTGCCTCAAATGGGACATTACGTATCTTAACCCACGTAAAGTGGCGAGATACGTCGATCAAACGCACCTTCACAGCTGGAGTAGCGTCAAGACTCACGTCTTGGAACCTCGTCACCAAAGACTCATACACGGACGTGGAATTCAGTTTGACGAAGATTCTATAAGCCCCATTCAGGGCTACACCATACACCTCATCGTCCTGGATTCCATAGGTCTCCCTAATGATTGTCGGGAGTAAGACTTGCACTGAAGAGGGTGAAATCGCCCCACGAAGCAGCTCAATACCAATGGTAATTACGCGCCTCCTCACACTCAGCGCCATGTTGATACAAGGTAGCTCGCCTGAACAGCAGAGGGGTGCAGCACACAACCTCACTCGACCGTGGTCAGGCAGCGAATGAGTGTTAGAATGAAGTGGTGTGAATCTTTGTCCAGATACGCATATCCATAAGACCGATAGAAAATGTGAACTTAATGTATTATGTATAGCTAATCAGCTGACATGTTTTCGTGTGTACATTTATACACAAATCATCATAAAAGTGTTATTTACTGCAGTGATTTAAAGGCTTTAAGGATTTATAACAACGAGTTTTTTTAATGGGAAAATTAGAAAACTCCAAATTACAGTAAATACGAATATTTATTAACAAAGCTTTCTAGAAAACTAAAAATAATTCTTCTAGAGGACAGAAGCTAACAGGAAGAATGTATTGATTTTATCTTAATATTCCTCATATCCAACAAGTTGCTTTTAAAGAAGCAGTAAAACAAAAGTTGATACGGAATTCTCCTAAAGTGTCACAGGGATGTTTGGTAAGACCTGAGTTAAACAACATAAATACACAACAACTACTGGCCGGGAAGTCAGGGTTCAGTACATTCATTTTAGTGAAAGAGGCTTTCGCTTAAACTGGATTAGTTCCATTGAATTACCTCGTGTAAATCTGTTATGCAATGGAATATTATAAAATCATACATAATTATTCATTATATGAGGAATAACAACAGTGAAAATTTGTTTGTGCAGTAAATCCGAGAAACTCAATTGGAACATAAGTATAAAATATGTCATTGATTTTATGAAATAATAAATTGACTGACTAGGAAAATTAAATAGCTTAGCCCATTCTATAAACTTTACTGTTGAGTTTGAAGAAAATAACTCATTGCCTTTTCTAGATGTTTTAATTATTAAGGGTAATAATGAATTCAATTTTAAAATTTACAGAAAACCTACAAATAACTGTTCCTATGTCCACTATTATTCCTCGCATCAAGATAGAGTCAAACTGTTTGTTTTCTCATCAATGTTTTTAAGAGCTTTACGAATTTGTAGTCCTGAGTTCATAGATGATTAAATATCCAAAATTTATGAAATAGGTAATGATTTAAAATACCCAAGAAATGTAATTGATAAATCTTTTAAAGTTGCTAGAAATACTTTTTACAATCCAAAAAGGGACAACCAGCCTTATTCAACTAAAAATATGTTGGTTCTCCCTTACCATGAAAACTTGGTTGATATGCCTTCTCTTCTTAAGACTTTTAATATTAAAGTTGTATTCAAAAATCTTGATACAGTAAAAAAACTTTTGATAAAGAATTCCCCCCAAAATGCTGATGGATGTGTCTATAAGATTCCTTGTAAAATTTGCGATAAAGTTTATTACGGTCAAACTGGTAAAAATCTCGAACTAAGATTAAAACAACATAAATATAGCATTAGAACTGGACAAGATTCCAATGCTCTATTTATTCATGTAAGAGATTTTAACCATCCAATTGATTTTCAAAAAGTTGAGAAAGTAGTATCAAGCAAGTCCATGGTCGACAGGAATATAATTGAATCTTGTTTCATAAAAAGCAGTTTTGACAATAATATGAATATTTCCTTTGGTTTATATAAATTAGATCCATTTATAATTAATAGAATTTGGGAAGAATTTAATAATACACTGGACAAATAATTTTTAAATTTTCTTGGGTAGAATAGTTTGTGGGGTGAGTTGTGCAAAGGACCTATCCAAGTTGGGTCGGCGCGCGTCAGGTGTTCAACCGTTGTGGGATCTGATAGTGAGGTGCTGGCCAGACCCCTTATATAGCTTCCTTGGATGCTTTACTTTCATAGTTCCTTGATAATGTGAGTAGTCACGAAAGCGCTTGGAATTTCTCTATTCTTTCAGAGTGGTTGTTTTGCATATTCTGAAATCACCTGTTTACTGTGATCTTATTGCTTATATATATATATATATATATATATATATATATATATATATATATATATATATATATATATATATATATATATATATATATATATATATATATATATATATATATATATGTCGTGCCGAATAGGCAGAACTTGCGATCTTGGCTTAAATAGCAACGCTCATCTTGCCATATAGGACAAGTGAAAATTTGTGTATGCAATAATTTCGCCAAAATCATTCTGAACCTAACAAAAAAAAATATATTTCACTGTGTTCGTTTAGTATTAAATTATTGTAAATAATTCTAAAATATATTTAGTTAGGTTAGGCTAAAATAAATTGTTCTTCTTACAATAAGGTTAGGTAAGTTTTCTAAGATTCTTTTGGTGCAAAATTATTTTTTTTACATTATCATTAATGAAAAAAATATATCTTTAAACGTATAAGAGAAAATATTTGGTAGGGTGTGCAAAAGAAGAAAATTAAAAGTGAATATAGGAAAGAGTAAGGTTATGAGGATAACAAAAAGATTAGGTGATGAAAGATTGGATATCAGATTGGAGGGAGAGAGTATGGAGGAGGTGAATGTATTCAGATATTTGGGAGTGGACGTGTCAGTGGATGGGTCTATGAAAGATGAGGTGAATCATAGAATTGATGAGGGGAAAAGGGTGAGTGGTGCACTTAGGAGTCTGTGGAGACAAAGAACTTTGTCCTTGGAGGCAAAGAGGGTAATGTATGAGAGTATAGTTTTACCAACGCTCTTATATGGGTGTGAAGCATGGGTGATGAATGTTGCAGCGAGGAGAAGGCTGGAGGCAGTGGAGATGTCATGTCTGAGGGCAATGTGTGGTGTGAATATAATGCAGAGAATTCGTAGTTTGGAAGTTAGGAGGAGGTGCGGGATTACCAAAACTGTTGTCCAGAGGGCTGAGGAAGGGTTGTTGAGGTGGTTCGGACATGTAGAGAGAATGGAGCGAAACAGAATGACTTCAAGAGTGTATCAATCTGTAGTGGAAGGAAGGCGGGGTAGGGGTCGGCCTAGGAAAGGTTGGAGGGAGGGGGTAAAGGAGGTTTTGCGTGCGAGGGGCTTGGACTTCCAGCAGGCGTGCGTGAGCGTGTTTGATAGGAGTGAATGGAGACAAATGGTTTTTAATACTTGACGTGCTGTTAGAGTGTGAGCAAAGTAACTATGAAGGGGTTCAGGGAAACCGGCAGGCTGGACTTGAGTCCTGGAGATGGGAAGTACAGTGCCTGCACTCTGAAGGAGGGGTGTTAATGTTGCAGTTTAAAAACTGTAGTGTAAAGCACCCTTCTGGCAAGACAGTGATGGAGTGAATGATGGTGAAAGTTTTTCTTTTTCGGGCCACCCTGCCTTGGTGGGAATCGGCCAGTGTGATAATAAATAATATATATATATATATATATATATATATATATATATATATATATATATATATATATATATATATATATATATATATATATATATATATATATATATATATATATATATACATACATATATATATATATATATATATATATATATATATATATATATATATATATATATATATATATATATATATATATGTGTGTCGTGCCGAATAGGCAGAACTTGCGATCTTGGCTTAAATAGCAACGCTCATCTTGCCATATAGGACAAGCAAAAATTTGTGTATGCAATAATTTCGCCAAAATCATTCTGAACCTAACAAAAAAATATATTTCCCTCTGTTTGTTTAGTATTAAATTATTGTAAACAAATCTAAAATATATTTAGTTGGGTTAGGCTAAAATAAATTGTTCTTGTTATAATAAGGTTAGGTAAGTTTTCCAAGATTCTTTTCGAGCAAAATTTAATTTTTTTACATTAAAATTAATGAAAAAATATATCTTTAAACGTATAAGAGAAAATTTTAGAAAGGACTTATTTTTAAATGAGTTCTTGCTAATTGACCAGTTTTACATATTCGGCACGACATATATATATATATAATTATATACATGTATATATATATATATATATATATATATATATATATATATATATATATATATATATATATATATATATATATATATATATATATATGTCGTGCCGAATAGGCAGAACTTGCCATCTTGGCTTAAATAGCAACGCTCATCTTGCCATATAGGACAAGTGAAAATTTGTGTATGCAATAATTTCGCCAAAATCATTCTGAACCTAACAAAAAAAAATATATTTCACTGTGTTTGTTTAGTATTAAATTATTGTAAACAAATCTAAAATATATTTAGTTTGGTTAGGCTAAAATAAATTGTTCTTGTTATAATAAGGTTATGTAAGTTTTCTAAGTTGTTTTTGGTTCAAAATTATAAATTTTTACATCAACATTAATGAAAAAAATATATCTTTAAACGTATAAGAGAAAATTTTAGAAAGGACTTAATTTTAAATGAGTTCTTGCTAATTGACCAGTTTTACATATTCGGCACGACATATATATATATATATATATATATATATATATATATATATATATATATATATATATATATATATATATATATATATATATATATATATATATATATATATCGTGCCGAATATGTAAAACTGGTCAATTAGCAAGAACTCATTTAAAATTAAGTCCTTTCTAAAATTTTGTCTTATACGTTTATAGATGTATTTTTGTTTATTAATGTTAATGTAAAAAGTTTTAATTTTGCACCAAAAGAATTTTAGAAAACTTACCTAACCTTATTATAACAAGAACAATTTATTTTAGCCTAACTCAACTAAATATGTTTTAGATTTGTTTACAATAATTTAATACTAAACAAACACAATCAAATATACTTTTTTCGTTAGGTTCAGAATAATTTTGGCGAAATTATTGCATTCACAAATTTTCACTTGTCCTATATGGCAAGATGAGCGTTGCTATTTAAGCCAAGATCACAAGTTCTGCCTATTCGGCACGACATATATATATATATATATATATATATATATATATATATATATATATATATATATATATATATATATATAAGCATACATTATCTCTCATTCCACATCAGGATTCGAACCTATGCACTCTGTATCAAAGTACACAGTTCTTTCGCCACTCAGCCAGATCTGGTATCTGGCTGAGTGGCGTCATAGACCTGATGAGCTGGAGAGTTCTTAGAACCTTACCAGTCTACGAATTCAATTTAAGTCGTTTGAATGACTCTCCAGTCCGCCTTTCTGTTTGTTAAGATTACCAGTCTTGTGAAACTATTAAAACCTGGAGACAGAACAGTTTACACCAGCTGTTTGTGCCTGAAAACCTGACCATTGTTTACTTGCTAATTAGTTCTCATCTATGAGCTGTTTTTTTTCCTGAAGAACTGGCCGAACTTCAAAAACTAGACGATCTTTAGCATCTATTTAGGTACAAAGAAATTATTTGTTTTTAGTAACCAGCCAGTCGGCCTGAAGAGCCGGGCAGTCTTCAGAAGCTATCCAGTCATGGGTAGCTCTTTAGTCCTAAATATCTGACCAGTTATCGAGACTTGAAGAACTGGCTCCGTTTTCAGAAGCTAACTGTTTTTTAAGAGTTGTTTATGCCTGAAGAACTGGTCAATTTTCAAGATATACCGGGTTTTCAGGATCTGTTGAGGCTTGAAGAGCTGACCTGTCTTCAAGAGCTAAACAAAATTAATTGCTTTCGCTTGAAGACCTCGCCACTTTTTAAGAGGTAATCACTCTTCAAGGGCTGCATTGGTGTGACGAACAGGCCAGTTTTCAAGAACTCTTTAATTTAAAAAACCTGCTGCCTAGGCCTGTACCTACAGTGGTAAACACATCACTGGTAGCATTGTAAGATTATAAGATAAGTGTTGGAGTGTTTAGGTAGATTATAGGATGATTGTTAGAGTGTTTATGTAGATTATAGGATGATTGTTAGAGTGTTTATGTAGATTATAGGATGATTGTTAGAGTGTTTATGTAGATTATAGGATGATTGTTAGAGTGTTTAGGTAGATTGTAGGATGAGTATTGGAGTCTTTAAGTAGATTATAGGAGGGTTTTCTAATGCTCAGGGATAGTACAAGATGGGTGCTGAGTTCCTTTGGAGTATATGTAATGAGTGTTGGAGTACTAAGGGAGAGAATAGGATAGGTGTTGGAGTGATCTAAAAGAGTATAGAATGATTGTTGGGGTGTATAGTTGGGGGTGTATAGGATGGGTGTTGGAGTGATCTAGGAGAGTATAGGATGGGTGTTGGAGTGATCTAGGAGAGTATAGGATGGGTGTTGGAGTGATCTAGGAGAGTATAGGATGGGTGTTGGAGTGATCTAGGAGAGTATAGGATGGGTGTTGGAGCGATCTAGGAGAGCATAAGATGGGTGTTGGAGTGATCTAGGAGGGTATAGGATGTGTCTTGGAGTCTAGGAGAGTATAGGATGGGTGTTGGAGTGATCTAGGAGAGTATAGGATGGGTGTTGGAGTCATCTAGGAGAGTATAGGATGGGTGTTGGAGTCATCTAGGAAAGCATAAGATGGGTGTTGGAGTGATCTAGGAGAGTATGGGATGGGTGTTGGAGTGATCTAGGAGAGCATAAGATGGGTGTTGGAGTGATCTAGGAGAGCATAAGATGGGTGTTGGAGTGATCTAGGAGAGTATAGGATAGGTGTTGGAGTGATCTAGGAGAGCATAAGATGGGTGTTGGAGTGATCTAGGAGAGTATAGAATGGGTGTTGGAGTGATCTAGGAGAGTATAGGATGGGTGTTGGAGTGATCTAGGAGAGCATAAGATGGGTGTTGGAGTGATCTAGGAGAGTATAGGATGGATGTTGGAGTGATCTAGGAGAGTATAGGATGGGTGTTGGAGTGATCTAGGAGAGTATAGGATGGGTGTTGGAGTGATCTAGGAGAGCATAAGATGGGTGTTGGAGTGATCTAGGAGAGTATAGGATGGGTGTTGGAGTGATCTAGGAGAGTATAGGATGGGTGTTGGAGTGATCTAGGAGAGTATAGGATGGGTGTTGGAGTGATCTAGGAGAGTATGGGATGGGTGTTGGAGTGATCTAGGAGAGCATAAGATGGGTGTTGGAGTGATCTAGGAGAGTATAGGATGGATGTTGGAGTGATCTAGGAGAGTATAGGATGGGTGTTGGAGTGATCTAGGAGAGTATAGGATGGGTGTTGGAGTGATCTAGGAGAGCATAAGATGGGTGTTGGAGTGATCTAGGAGAGTATAGGATGGGTGTTGGAGTGATCTAGGAGAGTATAGGATGGGTGTTGGAGTGATCTAGGAGAGTATAGGATGGGTGTTGGAGTGATCTAGGAGAGTATAGGATGGGTGTTGGAGTGATCTAGGAGAGTATAGGATGGGTGTTGGAGTGATCTAGGAGAGTATAGGATGGGTGTTGGAGTGATCTAGAAGAGTATAGGATGGGTGTTGGAGTGATCTAGGAGAGTATAGGATGGGTGTTGGAGTGATCTAGGAGAGTATAGGATGGGTGCTGAAGTGCTATAGGAGAGTATAGGATGGGTGCTGGACTGCTATCTTAGAGTATAATATGGGTGTTAAAGTGCGCTGGGAGACTATAGGATGGGTGTTGGATAGCTCTATCCTGTCCCCGTTCACTTACGGAAAACATTTGATAACGAAGTTGACAAACTCCTAAAGTAAAATATCATTGAACCTTCTATATCAGCTTTCTGTTCACTAGTTGTCACGATTAAGAAACCAGACAATTCTTACCGACTAGCACAAGATTTTCGTTATTTAAATGCTATCACTAAATGGGACGCGGAGCCCATGTTAGTAATCGATTATGACTTGTATAAATTTCATGACTGTAAATTCTTCTCTGAATTAGACATCTCACAAGCGTACCATTAAGTGTTATTACACCCAGACTCTGAACCATACACGGCTTTCCCTACTCATAGACGACTAATGCAATATCGCACAATGGTTTTCGCCTTGGTCACCGCGTGTGCCACGTATATCCGAATAGTCCTTTCTGACCTCAAGAATGTTTCAGTGTATTTCGATAATATTTACATCATAACTCAAGTCTGGGATGATCATCTTACTACACTGTCGCTTTATTATAGAAAGACTAAGAGCTCATGGCCTTACAATTAAACCAAAGAAATGTTTTCTTGGCTATTTCAAGGTTCAATTTCTCGGGTTTATTATTTCTGATAATAATGTACCACTTCTTCCTAACAAGACTAAAGCAGTTGTAGAAAGCACTTTCCCAACTACAAAAAAATTGCTAAGAAGTTTCCTAGGGTCAGTAAATTTCTATAGAATTTTTGTACCTAATTTAAGAGGTCTGACTTCCATTCTCACAGACTATTTAATAAAGAATGTAACGGAACCTCTTCTTTGTTCTGAAGAGGCTGCAGAAAGCTGCGAACAGATTAAAAGAATATTTTCCAACTCTCCCCTGTTCTGAAATTACCTGATATTAATAGTCTTTTGTCTCTTGACTTTTGTCTCTTTTGGGACTGTTCTACTACAGTATTATGATGAGATTCCCTTCCCTATATCTTCCACCAGTAAGAAGCTTCTGCCGAAGGAATCAAGATACTCCACTGTGGAGAAGGAAAGTTATACATTGGTTTGGGGTATAAGTAGGTTCAAATACTACTTATACAGAAAACCCTTTGTGCTTGAAACAGATCACAAGTCACTGATGTACCTGGAAAACTTCAAAGGTTTAAATAGCCGACTCTTATGATGGGCTTTGGCTATTCAGTCCTATAAGTTTAAAGTTCTATATATATCTAGCTCAGAAAACCACTTCTCAGATTGGCTGAGCCGAGGGTATACATAGTACTTTTCCCTCTGTAAATTAACTTACTGCCTCCGACCATAAGTTTTGGAAAGGGGATATTGTGAGGGGAAAACCCCTTAAAAAGTGGGGCTTATGGTTGTTCAGACACTCAGAAACCATTAACGTGTTACCGCCCGCACTACCATCTAGCGGGCTGAGGCTAAACTGATTTACCTGGTTACCAGTAATGACATTGAAGTAGAATACCAGCCTTTGTTTTTCTTCAGTGTTATACTTATTTAACACTTATGTAACCAGTGTTGTTTTTTTATTATCAACACTGTTGCTGGCCTGGTCAACCAGGGTAGGCGCTAATTAATTGGAGAATGATCCCTGTCTAGAGGACGTAGTGGGACATTACGACTCCTCACCTCTGAAATCTGAACTGTGGTACTAGGACCAAGTAGTAACAGGAATTTCAGAACATGAGACGAACACCGCCACCCAGGATAACCAACACTATTTCTTCTACAACATCACACAAGACCATCCTGGACATAAAATAATCCTGTCTCAACATCCTACTGGAACTACAGAGGCCAATTTTTATTTTATTTATTTTATTTAAAATCCTTAGAAAATTATAATTATTATCCATCAAGTTACTCATTAGTTATTTTTCCATTCTCTTGTTTAGGAGGAAGACGATCAGCTGACACTAGTAACACGGAAGACCAGTACAGTAACACAGAAGACCAGTACAGTAACACAGAAGACCAGTACAGTAACACAGAAGACCAGTACAGCAACACAGAAGACCAGTACAGTAACACAGAAGACTAGTACAGTAACACGGAAGACCAGTACAGTAACACAGAAGACTAGTACAGTAACACGGAAGACCAGTACAGTAACACAGAAGACCAGTACATTAACACAGAAGACCAGTACAGTAACACAGAAGACTAGTACAGTAACACGGAAGACCAGTACAGTAACACAGAAGACCAGTACAGTAACACAGAAGACCAGTACAGTAACACAGAAGACCAGAACAGCAACAGAGAAAACCAATACAATAACAGAGAAGACCAGTGCAGTAACACCAGTACAGTACCCAGTACAGTAACACAGAAGACCAGAACAGCAACAGAGAAAATAATACAATAACACAGAAGACCAGAACAGCAACAGAGAAAATAATACAATAACAGAGAAGACCAGTACAGTAACAGAGAAGACCAGTACAGTAACACAGAAGACCAGTACAGTAACACAGAAGACCAGAAAAGCAACAGAGAAAACCAATACAATAACAGAGAAGACCAGTACAGTAACAGAGAAGACCACTACCGTAACACAGATCAGTAAATTAAAATAGAAGAACAGTAGAGTACAGTACAGTAATACAGAAGAACAGTAGAGTACAGTTCAGTAATATAGAACAGTACAGTACAGTAATACAGAAGAACAGTGCAGTACGGTAATATAAAAGAACAGTACAGTACTGTAATACAGAGAACAGTACAGTACAGTAACACAAAACAGTACAGTACAGTAACACAGAAGATTAGTACAGTAATACAAAACAGTACAGCACAGTAACACAGGAGATTAGTACAGTAACACAGAAGAAAAGTACAGCAACAGAGAAGAACAGTAAGGTTTATGCAATACGGGGATACCTTTCTGGGATCACACATGATTATAATTACATCAGCCTTACATTCACTGCTTCTGCTGCTGCGTACTGTGCGTACTGTGTAGGCAAAACGTTTTGGATTGAAGACACCTAACTGTTGGGTCCGCCTCCAGCAACACTCCCATATGCTTACATAAACTATATGTTAAAGTAGTAGGTTCACCAGCATTATTCAGGCCCGGGTCTTCCAGATGGTGACTTGCGTTATGTTAGAGTACCAGACATGTGTACCCAGGACACCTGCCATCTTCACCTCGCTCTACCACTCTCCAACATATATTACTGCCAGTTCTTGTTGTTTCAGTGTTATCTTTGAGTTAATCAACAAACTGAACAATTCTACTGTTCGTATTTTTGTTAAAGTTAACTCCGGTGAATGGCCGCAAATAAGAACATTACCGTGACTCCTATGAGAGTGACTGGAGTGGGAATAACACCACCGTGGATACTGTCAGGGAGGCTGAAGTGGGAATAACACCACCGTGGCTACTGTCAGGGAGGCTGGAGTGGGAATAACACCACCGTGGCTACTGTCAGGGAGGCTGGAGTGGGAATAACACCACCGTGGGTACTGTCAGGTAGGCTGTAGTGGGAATAACACCACCACGGCTGTCAGGGAGGAAGGAGTGGGAATAACACTACCGTGGGTACTGTCAGGGAGGCTGGAGTGTGAATAACACCATCGTGGCTACTGTCAGGGAGGCTGGAGTGGGAATAACACCACCACGGCTGTCAGGGAGGCAGGAGTGGGAATAACACTACCGTGGGTACTGTCAGGGAGGCTGGAGTGTGAATAACACCATCGTGGCTACTGTCAGGGAGGCTGGAGTGGGAATAACACCACCGTGGCTACTGTCACGGAGGCAGGAGTGGGAATAACACCACCGTGGCTACTGTCAGGGAGGCTGGAGTGGGAATAACACCATCGTGGCTACTGTCAGGGAGGCTGGAGTGGGAATAACACCACCGTGGCTACTGTCACGGAGGCAGGAGTGGGAATAACACCACCACGGCTACTGTCAGGGAGGCTGGAGTGGGAATAACACCACCGTGTCTACTGTCAGGGAGGCTGGAGTGGGAATAACACCACCGTGGCTACTGTCACGGAGGCAGGAGTGGGAATAACACCACCGTGGCTACTGTCAGGGAGGCTGGAGTGGGAATAACACCACCGTGTCTACTGTCAGGGAGGCTGGAGTGGGAATAACACCACCGTGGCTACTGTCACGGAGGCAGGAGTGGGAATAACACCACCACGGCTGCCAGGGAGGCTGGAGGGGGAGTAACACTACAAAAGTTGACGCTTTTAAATCTAAATTAGTAAATCATGAATAACAATAATAAAAATAATAATAAAATTATTTGCGGCCACTGTCAGCCTCAGAGTTATCTCTGAGGCTGACAGTTTCAAGCACAAAGGGTTTTACATATAAGTATTATATGAATCTACTTATACCCCGTACCATTGTATAACATTCCTTCTCCACAGTGGAGTATCTTTCTTCCCTCGGCAGAAGCTTCTTACTGGTGAAAGATATAGGGAAGTGAATCTTATCATAATACTGTAGTAGAACAGTCCCGAGTCCTGAATGTGAGGCATCTGTTCGAAGACAAAAGACTTTATTAATATCTGGTAATTTTAGAACTGGGGGGTTGGAAAATATTTTTTTAAATTGTTCGAAGCTTTCTACAGCCTCTTCAGAACAAACAAGAGTGTGAGGGAAAAGTTCAATAGATAGGAGTAGCGATGGAGTATATAGTAACAATAGTTTCATTGCCGGCTACTTGTTAAGGTAGGGTAAGTCCAGCTCCCGCTATTCCCCCCCCCCCTCCCCTTTTTCCCCCTCCCGGAAAGTGATAGTTTGCTTGCCGGCTACTTGTTAAGGTAAGGTAAGTCTAGCTCCCACTATTCCCACCATTTTTTCCCCCACCCCGAAAGTGATAGTTTGATTGCCGGCTGCTTGTTAAGGTAGAGTCAGTCTAGTTCCCACTATCCCGTCCCCTCCTTCTTCCCCCCCGCCCCCCCCCCCCCCCCGAAAGGTGACGTGTGGGGCTCTGGTCCAAACAGTAATCACTAGACTCACAGCTCCCAGCACTACTGTAAGTACATGCCTGCCTTGTATTCTAGTGGATTTATTGGTTGAAAGCTTCACTTTTGACCAATAATAAACTTAGTCCTTTCAGTCTTGCTCTAAGTTGACTGTTGTAATAATCACCACATCTTTTAGGTATTGTACTTATCATGGAGAGTGATTTCTTAAGCAGTGGGTAACCTGTCTATCTTTCCAGCTTGGATGACAGAGAGGGTCACCTGCCAAGCAACGAGTAGAATTGAAGGAAACGAACTAACGTTCTGAGATGTCTCAAATTCTGATCCACTTACCTGTTTGTGTATGCAAATAGCAGGATATAACCCCTCATCATTGCAGTGGGAAATCATGATTTAAGTTTTTTTTCTCTCATTATACATCATTGCAGTGGAAAAAAACCTGCTTTCCTGTCATCTGGACGGATTAATCAAGAACTAGCCAGTGGGTTGTAACCAACACCTGCGACCCCCCCCCCATCATCAGCAGCGGCTACAATTTCAACAACAAGCAGTGTCACCAACACCAGACACCAAAGTTTTATATATATTAGCATTGAATTCAGATATCATTTGTTTTTCATTTTTCATTTTCTTTAATGTAGGATCAATATTTCATATTTAAGTGTTTTATATTTTATATTTTCTAAATAATAAAGTGTTTATGTTTGTCAGTTTTCTTTTTCTATACATTAATTTTCCTGAGGAGGAGCCAGCCTTAGTAATACTGTCTGAAGTTGTTACAGGGCTGAGTAAGCCTTCACAAGTGGCGACCTTGCGAGGATCAACTCGACTAAATCAAGATTCAATTCCATCTCGAATCTACCATTGGAACTTCAACGCCGCATACCACAGACGGTTACCACCATCCATGAGTAATCATTCTCTATGGTAGGACTACAGTACAGGTATTTAAAAGATTTGGTGATTGTTATAGTCTCAATTTATTGTAATTCAAGTCAGGCAGGATATAATATTTAATTCTGCCACCTTTTTGTTCGAGCTTGAAACACTTTGGAGGATTAGACTCTAGGGACCCTAGATTTTCCAGTGACAATTTGTTTCATTGAGCTCTTTATTTTATCAAGGGAACTGTTGTGTAAAAATGGTATATAATACCGACAAGATGAAATTAAGACAAGATAAGATAAGATAAGATTTCGTTCGGATTTTTAACCCCGGAGGGTTAGCCACCCAGGATAACCCAAGAAAGTCAGTGCGTCATCGAGGACTGTCTGTCTTATTTCCATTGGGGTCCTTAATCTTGTCCCCCAGGATGCGACCTACACCAGTCGACTAACACCCAGGTACCTATTTACTGCTAGGTGAACAGGACAACAGGTGTAAGGAAACGTGTCGAAAAGTTTCCACCCGCCGGGAATCGAACCCGGGCCCTCCGTGTGTGAAGCGACCAGGCCACCGGGCCACCCTGGGTAACTTTATTGTAGACGTTTCACCATCCAGTGGCTTTATCAATACAAATTCTAGGACATAACTTGAAGACAGTAGGACTATGTACAGAAGATGAGGTAATTATCATGGAATCTTGATTCTGAGGACAAGTACATAACCTTCACGGCTGCGACAACTACTACTACAACTAACCCATCTCTTTGGGAAGGACCTACTTCCACTGGGGTATCCCGCCTACCAGTGACTATGCTCTCGTCTGCTACACCTGACGTTACTATATAAGTGCCAGGCTCCTTTCTTCTGCTTCAGAATCTCCGCGACTACGGTGCTCTTCGCACCTACTCCTAGGTTGAGAGACTGATTACCTCATCTTCTGTACATAGTTCTACTGTCTTCAAGTTATGTCCTAGAATTTGTATTGATAAAGCCACTGGATGGCGAAACGTCTACAATAAAGATACCCAGATGTTGCATATGTCTTAATTTCAAGGTAACTGTTGTAGGACACTCTTGATTTGTTCATGAGAAGACTGGATGGTCAAGTGACCCCATTCTACTTACTGTTTGCTCGGAGCCGGCATAGAACCCTTCGTTTTAATTAATACATATTGTTTAATTGAAGCAGGGATCGAGCCCTCTGGTTTATTTACAGTTTGAGCGGAGCAGGAATTGAACCCTCCGTTTTCTTTAATACCCGTTTCATTTCCCCTGATAGTTTAAGTTATTCTTGCAAGCATGGAGGAATACCAGTTTTGGATGAACGTTGGAAGTAAGTTAGGAATAACAGGGAAAAATTTAGAATCTTTCATTAGTGCTAACATCCAGGAAAGACTTGAAAGAGAGAGAATTGAGAGAGAAGAAAGACAGTTAGAAAGGGAAAGAGAAGAAGAAAAGGAGAGAGAGAGAATCAAAAGAGAAGAGAAAAAGGAGAGAGAGAGAATTGAGAGAGAAATCCAAGAAAGACGGTTAGAAAGAGAAAGAGAAGACAAAAAGGAGCGTGATAGACTTGATCGTGAAGAAAGAGCTAGAGAACGTGAGGAACAGGCTAAAATACGTGAGGAACAGGCTAAAATATGGGAACTTGAGGAAAGAGCAAAGGATAGAGAATATGAGTTAAGGGAGAGAGAAAAGGATCGCGAGCTCGAACAAGCTCGCCTTGAATTAGAGAATAAAAAGTTAACTTTCTCACAACAGCAATCAGATGAAGGAGTAATGGAACAACGTGCAGCTAGTGCACATATTCCAACACCTAATTTACCCCCCTCCCTTCACAGAGAGGGAAAACATAACTTCATACATTATCAGGTTTGAAAATACCGCTACCCTCTGTGAATGGCCTGCTGACACCTGGGCTACCAGGTTAGGAATGTTATTTTCTGGTACAGCCTTGAATATCTATGCAACTTTGTCGCAGGATATCATATGTAATTATAACCTACTAAAGAAGGCAATCCTTAAAGCATATCAAAAAAACCACTAATTCTTACAGGAAAGATTTCAGGTATGCCACCTTACAGCCTGGCCAGAACTTTCAGCAGTTACAAGTAACACTCTTTCGTTTGTTCTACTTTTGGATAGAGAGTTCAGGAATTGATCACAGTTATGAATCTCTTCGAGACTTCATGGTTGCTGACCAGTTCCTGACAGCTCTTCCTCACCAGATACGAACATTCATCAGAGAACGTAACCTGATTAAAGCTGAGGAAGTTGCTGAGGCTGCTGACCTGTATGCTGAGGCTCACAATTCCTATAAAGACCTAAAGGGATCGAATCCTAAGGGCAAGGGTTCATCAGACCTTAAGAAATCAAAGCCTCTAGTGGAAAGTAAAATGACTTCTTTTATTCCTGTTTGTCATTTGTGTGGTGTTAAGGGACATAAACGTCCAGATTGTCCTTCTAAGAAGGTCCAAAAAGTTGGAAGATGTTTTAAAGACTCTAATGACCAAGCACCCTTCTGTTCAGAAACAGTTAATGGACTTAATGTATCTACCGTTTTACGAGACACTGGATGCACATGTATAGTCATTTCTGATAAGCTGTTCCCTCACCTTAAAGAAACTCATTCCTCTGCTATACTTTCAGACTACTTGGGCCGTACGGACATTTTTCCTACCATCCGTTGTTACATTAGGTCTAAATGGTTCACAGGTTGGTCTGAAGCCGTACTAGCTCCCATCACTTCTTGCTCCGTACTAATAGGTAATGTAAAAGGTGCCATTCTTCCTTCTGAGGTTGACCTTTCATCATCAAAGATGGATATAAGTGTTTCAGATCCTCTTTCTGTAGAGTCAGAGAAGCCCCTCGAAAGTTCAGATGAGACAATGTCTCGTGAGATTCATGTGGGATTAAAAACCAGTGATGCTACTCTCGAAAGCGAGGTAGTAGGATCACCGGTTCACTTGTTAGATGAAAGTGAAGATATCACCTCCGATACCATAAATGTCTTGACTAGGGCTCAGACCAAAGCCCAGGCTTCTCCTACTGTCCATCCTTTGATTTTCCCTGACTTTAAGCCTTTAGATATATCGAAGGACTCCTTTGTCAATTTACAACGTAATTGCCCTTCTCTTCAGAATTGCCATAATGCCGCTAAACAAAATCAAGTTATCCAAAGGAAAAACTTTTCATATAAATTTGAATATATAAAAGGTATCTTGTACAAGTCAGTATTCAAGTTAAATTCAGATGAGATAGACTATTCCATCTTAGTTGTTCCAAGTCAATGCAGAGAGACTGTTCTTAAAATGGCTCATGACCTGCCAGTGGCCGAACATTTCTCGCCTCGTAAAACCTTAAATAAAATTAGGGAAACCTATTTTTGGCCTAAAATGTCCTCAGATGTCACTACTTATTGTAGATCGCGTAAAGTTTGCCAACTGTCATCCTCCCGAGGTATAGTAAAGATGAAAGAAGTGGTAGGGAGAGAAGTCACGAGTGTTATGAAGTCTGAAACATTTGACAATGTAGTGAGAAAGGAAAGCATCTACAGAGACAAAGTCTGGATTAAGATTCATACAAGGAAAGTTGCTTGTGAGGGATGATTCAGCAAGACGACGTTTGTGAAGGCTAGAAGTAGGATAGACAGTTTTGGCAGAGGACCAATCAGTAGGATGACTGTGATCTCTAACATGACAGAAAATATCATTATTGGAGTCGGCGAATCTAATACTTTTTTGTGCTCTTTAAGTCTGCCAGCGGCCAGTGTCTCCATTTTTCTGCCTAGTGTGTTGTGTCCTTCAGCTTTCTCCACCATCCCCTGTGATTTTGGCCCTACTTCTTTGGGTCCATAGCACTCCTGCGGTGCTCGACTTTCTTTTCATTAGACTGATCCCGCTTCTTCTACTACTACTACTACTACTACTACTACTACTACTACTACTACTACTACTACTACCACTCCTTTATTACTATTTCGGCTTCTACTTTCTACCTTTTCTACGACTATTATTACTACTGTTGCCCCAAACACAAACTCCAATAATTTCAAAACTTACTCCAGTAATAAAGGCATCACCACAAACACTTATCAACTAGCAAGTATATCTAATAACTTCGTGCGACAAGAACTAAGTGAAACCCAACTAAAAGCACCGGGACAGATACATCTCAGCCAAATTCCTAAAAGATGGCGCCTCTGAACTGTCAATCCCCATAATAAATTTGTCCATCACCAACAGTAACGTTCCGGAGGGGATCAAGGAGGCCAGAGTTACTCTTATCTTAAGTAAAACGTCTGATGTCAGCATCTATAGGCTTGTTAGTATACTCGTGCAATGTCAAAAATTCTAGAAAAGGCGGTGTACAATCAGGTTTCAGGAAATCTTACTTGACCAACATCTTCCTAATTAATCTGATGGACTATCTGAGAACCCAAATGTCATTAGGGAATCTCATAGGTATGGTGACCCTTGACTTACAAAAAGCCTTTGGTACGGTCAACCATAATATATTATATAAGAAACTACAAGCTATCGGCATAGGTTCTGTAAACTGGTTTAAGTCCTACCTGAGCAACAGGAAACATATTGTGAAGATCAACAACACAGAATCAGAACTCTTGCCGATAGCATTTGGAGTTCCCTTACTGTTTCTGTATTACGTAAACGACATGTCCATCAGCGTCAAGTGTAAACTTCTGTTTTATTTAGGCGACAGTGCTCTGTTAGTATCAGGTAAACGCCCACTAAAGCTAGAGTCCAACAGCAAACGGTTAATAGACAACAAACTATCACTACACCTCGAGAAAACAGAAGCCACCCGTATGGGCACGAAAAGTAAACTGAAAAGGGAAAATACTTTTAATGTCCAGTGTTGTGGGGAACCATCACATAATTAAGTATCAAGCATGTTAGGAGAATTGATGGGGAACAATGTAGTAAAAATAACGGCTGTCAAGCTAAAGTTCCTTTATAGACAGGCACAGTGTTTACCTACTGAAGCTGACAGGACCTTATGTCTAGCTCTTATACAATGTCATATAGATTATTCTTTCTCTTCATGGTACTTTGCCTTAACAAAACAGTGAAAGACAGACTACGAATCACCCATAACAAAATGATGAGATTTATCCTGAGCCTGAGTCCAAGACAGCATATAAGCCAGGATGAATTGCAACAACTAGATGTGTTGAACGTTGAAGAAAGAGTAAAGTAACTGAAGCTAAATCATGTTTATAAAATTGTTGACAAGCAGTGTCCAGAATATCTTACTGCCAAGTTTGTCAAGGTTGGGAACCAGAACAAGTATGGTACTAGGAACCAGAACAAGTATGGTACTAGTACCGGAACAAGTATGGTACTAGTACCAGAACAAGTATGGTACTAGGAACCAGAACAAGTATGGTACTAGTACCGGAACAAGTATGGTACTAGGAACCAGAACAAGTATGGTACTAGGAACCACAACAAGTATGGTACTAGTACCAGAACAAGTATGGTACTAGGAACCAAAACAAGTATGGTACTAGTACCAGAACAAGTATGGTACTAGGAACCAAAACAAGTATGGTACTAGGAACCAGAACAAGTATGATACTAGGAACCAGAACAAGTATGGTACTAGGAACCAGAACAAGTATGGTACTAGGAACCTGAACAAGTATGGTACTAGGAACCTGAACAAGTATGGTACTAGGAACCAGAACAAGTATGGCACTAGGAACCAAAACAAGTATGGTACTAGGAACCAGAACAAGTATAGTACTAGGAACCAGAACAAGAATGGTGATAGGAACCAAAACAAGTATGGTACTAGGAACCAAAACAAGTATGGTACTAGGAACCAGAACAAGTATGGTACTAGGAACCAGAACAAGTATGGTACTAGGAACCAAAACAAGTATGGTGATAGGAACCAAAACAAGTATGGTACTAGGAACCAAAACAAGAATGGTACTAGGAACCAGAACAAGTATGGTACTAGGAACCAGAACAAGTATGGTACTAGGAACCAAAACAAGTATGGTACTAGGAACCAGAACAAGTATGGTACTAGGAACCTGAACAAGTATGGTACTAGGAACCAGAACAAGTATGGTGATAGGAACCAAAACAAGTATGGTACTAGGAACCAAAACAAGTATGGTACTAGGAACCAGAACAAGTATGGTACTAGGAACCAGAACAAGTATGGTACTAGGAACCAAAACAAGTATGGTGCTAGGAACCAGAACAAGTATGGTACTAGGAACCAAAACAAGAATGGTGCTAGGAACCAGAACAAGTATGGTGCTAGGAACCAGAACAAGATGGTACTAGGAACCAGAACAAGTATGGTACTAGGAACCAGAACAAGTATGGTACTAGGAACCAAAACAAGTATGGTGCTAGGAACCAAAACAAGTATGGTACTAGGAACCAAAACAAGAATGGTACTAGGAACCAGAACAAGTATGGTACTAGGAACCAGAACAAGTATGGTACTAGGAACCAAAACAAGTATGGTACTAGGAACCAGAACAAGTATGGTACTAGGAACCAGAACAAGTATGGTACTAGTACCAGAACAAGTATGGTACTAGGAACCAGAACAAGTATGGTACTAGGAACCAGAACAAGTATGGTACTAGGAACCAAAACAAGTATGGTACTAGTAACCAGAACAAGTATGGTACTAGGAACCAAAACAAGTATGGTACTAGGAACCAAAACAAGTATGGTGCTAGGAACCAAAGCAAGTATGGTGCTAGGAACCAGAACAAGAATGGTACTAGGAACCAAAACAAGTATGGTGCTAGGAACCTGAACAAGTATGGTACTAGGAACAAGAACAAGTATGGTACTAGGAACCAGAACAAGTTTGGTACTAGGAACCAGAACAAGTATGGTACTAGGAACCAGAACAAGTATGGTACTAGGAACCAGAACAAGTTTGGTACTAGGAACCAGAACAAGTATGGTACTAGGAACCAGAACAAGTTTGGTACTAGGAACCAGAACAAGTATGGTACTAGGAACCAGAACAAGTTTGGTACTAGGAACCAGAACAAGTACGGTACTAGGAACCAAAGCAAGTATGGTGCTAGGAACCAGAACAAGTATGGTACTAGGAACCAAAACAAGTATGGTGCTAGGAACCTGAACAAGTATGGTACTAGGAACAAGAACAAGTATGGTACTAGGAACCAGAACAAGTTTGGTACTAGGAACCAGAACAAGTATGGTACTAGGAACCAGAACAAGTATGGTACTAGGAACCAGAACAAGTTTGGTACTAGGAACCAGAACAAGTTTGGTACTAGGAACCAGAACAAGTATGGCACTAGGAACCAGAACAAGTATGGTACTAGGAACCAGAACAAGTATGGCACTAGGAACCTGAACAAGTATGGTACTAGGAACCAGAACAAGTTTGGTACTAGGAACCAGAACAAGTATGGTACTAGGAACCAGAACAAGTTTGGTACTAGGAACCAGAACAAGTATGGCACTAGGAACCTGAACAAGTATGGTACTAGGAACCAGAACAAGTTTGGTACTAGGAACCAGAACAAGTACGGTACTAGGAACCAGAACAAGTATGGTACTAGAGGAAAGGAGCACAATTTTGTAATATCCTCAGTAGGTGGTCAGGCTTCAAACACCTTTCATTATACAACAATAAAGGAGTGGAACAGGTTGCCTGAACATGTCATAGCCTGACCTAGAATGAACAGTTCAGGATGGAAGCTAAAATGTTGGTAATGAGTGAAGCTACAGAAAGAGAGGAGAGTGATTGTTTGTACAGGTAACATACATGTATCTGTTACTGCAAGTTGATCTTTTTTAATGTAAATAACTCAGTTTAATTTATTCTTAGTATGTCTCGTTTTATTGTGACTGATTTTAATACAGTTGACTTAATTAACTGTTTTAACTCAGAGAAGGAAAGGAATAATAGTGCTAGTGTTAGTAATAGTGGTAGTAGTAGTGGAAGAGGTAGTGGTGATAGTAGTGGTAGTAGTAGTAGGGTATCATTGGTAGAGGGAAACAATAATGACAGAAAAAAAGTGTTAGTGACGTAATAATAGTATTAGTAATAGTGGTTTAGTACATAAGAGCAATATAAGAGAAGAGCACCGCAGGAGAGCTACTCACGCACGGGGGAGAGCAACTCACCCACGGGTGAGAGCTACTCACCCACGGGGGAGAGCTACTCACCCACGGGGGAGAGCAACTCACCCACGGGGGAGAGCAACTCACCAACGGGTGAGAGCAACTCACCCACGGGGGAGAGCAACTCACCCACGGGGGAGAGCAACTCACCCACGGAGGAGAGCTACTCATCCACGGGGGGAGAGCTACTCACTCACGGGGAGAGCAACTCACTCACGGGGCGAGAGCAACTCACCCACAGGGGAGAGCAACTCACCCAGGGGGGAGAGCAACTCACCCACGGGGGAGAGCAGCTCACCCACAGAGGAGAGCAACTCACCCACGGGGGAGAGCAACTCACCCACGGGGGAGAGCAACTCACCCACGGGGGAGAGCAACTCACCCACGGGGGAGAGCAACTCACCCACGGAGGAGAGCTAATCACCCACGGGGGGAAAGCTACTCACCCACGGGGGAGAGCAGCTCACCCACAAGGGAGAGCAGCTCACCCACGGGGGAGAGCAACTCACCCACGGGGGAGAGCAACTCACCCACGGGGGAGAGCAACTCACCCACGGGGGAGAGCAACTCACCCACGCGGGAGAGAAACTCACCCACGGGTGAGAGCTACTCACCCACGGGGGAGAGCTACTCACCCACGGGGGAGAGCAACTCACCCACGGGGGAGAGCAACTCACCAACGGGTGAGAGCAACTCACCCACGGGGGAGAGCAACTCACCCACGGGGGAGAGCAACTCACCCACGGAGGAGAGCTACTCACCCACGGGGGGAGAGCTACTCACCCACGGGGAGAGCAACTCACTCACGGGGCGAGAGCAACTCACCCACGGGGGAGAGCAACTCACCCACGGGGGAGAGCAACTCACCCACGGGGGAGAGCAACTCACCCACAGAGGAGAGCAACTCACCCACGGGGGAGAGCAACTCACCCACGGGGGAGAGCAACTCACCCACGGGGGAGAGCAACTCACCCACGGGGGAGAGCAACTCACCCACGGAGGAGAGCTAATCACCCACGGGGGGAAAGCTACTCACCCACGGGGGAGAGCAGCTCACCCACGGGGGAGAGCAGCTCACCCACGGGGGAGAGCAACTCACCCACGGGGGAGAGCAACTCACCCACGGGGGAGAGCAACTCACCCACGGGGGAGAGCAACTCACCCACGGGGGAGAGCAACTCACCCACGGGGGAGAGCAACTCACCCACGGGAGAGAGCAACTCACCCACGGGTGAGAGCAACTCACCCACTGGGGAGAGAAACTCACCCACGGGGGAGAGCTACTTACCCACGGGGAAGAGCTACTCACCCACGGGGGAGAGCTACTCACCCACGGGGGAGAGCAACTCACCCACGGGGGAGAGCTACTCACCCACGGGTGAGAGCAACTCACCCACGGGGGAGAGCAACTCACCCACGGGGAGAGCAACTCACCCACGGAGGAGAGCAACTCACCCACGGAGGAGAGCTACTCACCCACGGGGGGAGAGCTACTCACCCACGGGGAGAGCAACTCACTCACGGGGGGAGAGCAACTCACCCACAGGGGAAAGCAACTCACCCACGGGGGAGAGCAACTCACCCACAGAGGAGAGCAACTCACCCACAGGGGAGAACAACTCACCCACGGGTGAGAGCAACTCACCCACGGGGGAGAGCAACTCACCCACGGGTGAAAGCAACTCACCCACGGGGGAGAGCAACTCACCCACGGGGGAGAGCAACTCACCCACAGGGGAGAGCAACTCACCCACGGGGGAGAGCAAATCACCCACGGGGGAGAGCAACTCACCCACGGGAGAGAGCAACTCACACACAGGGGAGAGCAACTCATCCACGGGGCAGAGCAACTCACCCACGGGGGAGAGTAACTCACCCACGGGGGGAGGGCTACTCACTCACGGGGGGAGAGCAACTCACCCACAGGGGAGAGCAACTCACCCACGGGGGAGAGCAACTCACCCACAGGGGAGAGCAACTCACCCACGGGGGAGAGCAAATCACCCACGGGGGAGAGCAACTCACCCACGGGAGAGAGCAACTCACACACAGGGGAGAGCAACTCATCCACGGGGCAGAGCAACTCACCCACGGGGGAGAGTAACTCACCCACGGGGGGAGGGCTACTCACCCACGGGGGGAGAGCAACTCACCCACGAGGGGAGAGCAACTCACCAACGGGTGAGAGCAACTCACCCACGGGGGAGAGCAACTCACCCACGGGGGAGAGCAACTCACCCACGGAGGAGAGCTACTCACCCACGGGGGGAGAGCTACTCACCCACGGGGAGAGCAACTCACTCACGGGGCGAGAGCAACTCACCCACGGGGGAGAGCAACTCACCCACGGGGGAGAGCAACTCACCCACGGGGGAGAGCAACTCACCCACAGAGGAGAGCAACTCACCCACGGGGGAGAGCAACTCACCCACGGGAGAGAGCAACTCACACACAGGGGAGAGCAACTCATCCACGGGGCAGAGCAACTCACCCACGGGGGAGAGTAACTCACCCACGGGGGGAGGGCTACTCACCCACGGGGGGAGAGCAACTCACCCACGAGGGGAGAGCAACTCACCAACGGGTGAGAGCAACTCACCCACGGGGGAGAGCAACTCACCCACGGGGGAGAGCAACTCACCCACGGAGGAGAGCTACTCACCCACGGGGGGAGAGCTACTCACCCACGGGGAGAGCAACTCACTCACGGGGCGAGAGCAACTCACCCACGGGGGAGAGCAACTCACCCACGGGGGAGAGCAACTCACCCACGGGGGAGAGCAACTCACCCACGGAGGAGAGCTAATCACCCACGGGGGGAAAGCTACTCACCCACGGGGGAGAGCAGCTCACCCACGGGGGAGAGCAGCTCACCCACGGGGGAGAGCAACTCACCCACGGGGGAGAGCAACTCACCCACGGGGGAGAGCAACTCACCCACGGGGGAGAGCAACTCACCCACGGGGGAGAGCAACTCACCCACGGGGGAGAGCAACTCACCCACGGGAGAGAGCAACTCACCCACAGGTGAGAGCAACTCACATACTGGGGAGAGAAACTCACCCACGGGGGAGAGCTACTTACCCACGGGGGAGAGCTTCTCACCCACGGGGGAGAGCAACTCACCCACGGGGGAGAGCAACTCACCCACGGGGGAGAGCAACTCACCCACGGGTGAGAGCAACTCACCCACTGGGGAGAGCAACTCACCCACGGGGGAGAGCAACTCACCCACGGGGAGAGCAACTCACCCACGGAGGAGAGCAACTCACCCACGGAGGAGAGCTACTCACCCACGGGGGGAGAGCTACTCACCCACGGGGAGAGCAACTCACTCACGGGGGGAGAGCAACTCACCCACAGGGGAAAGCAACTCACCCACGGGGGAGAGCAACTCACCCACAGAGGAGAGCAACTCACCCACAGGGGAGAACAACTCACCCACGGGTGAGAGCAACTCACCCACGGGGGAGAGCAACTCACCCACGGGTGAAAGCAACTCACCCACGGGGGAGAGCAACTCACCCACGGAGGAGAGCTACTCACCCACGGGGGGAGAGCTACTCACCCACGGGGAGAGCAACTCACTCACGGGGGGAGAGCAACTCACCCACAGGGGAGAGCAACTCACCCACAGAGGAGAGCAACTCACCCACGGGGGAGAGCAACTCACCCACGGGGGAGAGCAACTCACCCACGGGGGAGAGCAACTCACCCACGGGGGAGAGCAACTCACCCACGGAGGAGAGCTAATCACCCACGGGGGGAAAGCTACTCACCCACGGGGGAGAGCAGCTCACCCACGGGGGAGAGCAGTTCACCCACGGGGGAGAGCAACTCACCCACGGGGGAGAGCAACTCACCCACGGGGGAGAGCAACTCACCCACGGGGGAGAGCAACTCACCCACGGGGGAGAGCAACTCACCCACGGGGGAGAGCAACTCACCCACGGGAGAGAGCAACTCACCCACGGGTGAGAGCAACTCACCCACTGGGGAGAGAAACTCACCCACGGGGGAGAGCTACTTACCCACGGGGAAGAGCTACTCACCCACGGGGGAGAGCTACTCACCCACGGGGGAGAGCAACTCACCCACGGGGGAGAGCAACTCACCCACGGGTGAGAGCAACTCACCCACGGGGGAGAGCAACTCACCCACGGGGGAGAGCAACTCACCCACGGGGAGAACAACTCACCCACGGAGGAGAGCAACTCACCCACGGAGGAGAGCTACTCACCCACGGGGGGAGAGCTACTCACCCACGGAGAGAGCAACTCACTCACGGGGGGAGAGCAACTCACCCACAGGGGAAAGCAACTCACCCACGGGGGAGAGCAACTCACCCACAGAGGAGAGCAACTCACCCACAGGGGAGAACAACTCACCCACGGGTGAGAGCAACTCACCCACGGGGGAGAGCAACTCACCCACGGGTGAAAGCAACTCACCCACGGGGGAGAGCAACTCACCCACGGAGGAGAGCTACTCACCCACGGGGGGAGAGCTACTCACCCACGGGGAGAGCAACTCACTCACGGGGGGAGAGCAACTCACCCACAGGGGAGAGCAACTCACCCACGGGGGAGAGCAACTCACCCACAGGGGAGAGCAACTCACCCACGGGGGAGAGCAAATCACCCACGGGGGAGAGCAACTCACCCACGGGAGAGAGCAACTCACACACAGGGGAGAGCAACTCATCCACGGGGCAGAGCAACTCACCCACGGGGGAGAGTAACTCACCCACGGGGGGAGGGCTACTCACCCACGGGGGGAGAGCAACTCACCCACGAGGGGAGACCAACTAACCCACGAGGGAGAGCTACTTTCCCCCGGGTAGAGAGGAACTCACCCACGCGAGGAGAGCAACTCACCCACGGGGGAAGAGCAACTCACCCACGGGGGAGAGCTACTCACCCACGGAGGGAGAGCTACTCACCCACGGGGTAAAGCAACCAACCCACGGGGGAGAGCAACTCACTCAAGGGTTAGAGCAACTTACACACGGGGGAGAGCAACTCACCCATGTGGGAGAGCAACTCACTCACGGAGGAGAGCAAATCTCCCACTGGGCAGAGCAAATCACCCACGGGGGAGAGCAACTCACCCACGGGAGGAGAGCTACTCACCCACGGGGAAAGAGTAACTCACCCACGGGGGGAGAGCAACTCACCCACGGGGGAGAGCAACTCACCCACGGAGGAGAGCAACTCACCCAAGAGGGGAGAGCTACTCACCCACGGGAGAAGAGTAACTTACCCACGGGGGGAGAGCAACTCACCCACTGGGGAGAGGTACTAACTCACGGGAGGAGAGGTACTAACCCAAGGGGGAAAGCTGCTCACCCACATGGGAGAGCTACTCACCCACGGGGGAAGAGGTACTAACCCACGGGGGGAGAGAAACTCACCCACGGGGGGAGAGCTACTCACCCACGGGGGGAGAGCAACTCACCCACAAGGGGAGAGCAACTCACCCACGGAGGGAGAGCTACTCACCCACGGAGGAGAGCAACTCACCCACGGGGGAGAGCAACTCACTCAAGGGGAAGAGCAACTCACCCACGGGGAAGAGCAACTCACCCACGGAGGAGTGCAACTCACCCACGTGGGAGAGCAACTCACCCACGGGGAGAGCAACTCACCCACGGGGGGAGAACATCTCACCCACAGTGGAGAGCAACTCACCCACGGAGGGAGAGCTACTCACCCACGAAGGAGAGCAACTCATCCACGGGGGAGAGCAACTCACTCAAGGGGAAGAGCAACTCACCCACGGGGAACAGCAACTCACCCACGGAGGAGTGCAACTCACCCACGTGGGAGAGCAACTCACCCACGGGAAGAGCAACTCACCCACGGGGGGAGAGTAACTCACCCACGTGGGAGAGCTACTCACTCACCGGGGAAGAGTAACTCACCCACGGGGGGAGAGCAACTCATCCACGGGGGAGAGCAACTCACCCACGGGGGAGAGCAACTCAACCACGGGGGAGAGCAACTCACCCACTGAGGGAGAGCAACTCACCCACGGGAGAGAGCAACTCACCCACAGGGGAGAGCAACTCACCCACGGGGGAGAGCAAATCACCCACGGGGGAGAGCAACTCACCCACGGGGCAGAGCAACTCATCCACGGGGCAGAGCAACTCACGCAAGGGGGAGAGCAACTCACCCACGAGGGGAGAGCAACTCACCCACGGGGGGAGAGCTACTCACCCACGGGGGAAGAGCAACTCACTCACGAGGGGAGAGCAACTCACCCACGGGGGAGAGCTACTCACCCACGGGGGAGAGCAACTCACCCACGGGGGGAGAGCTTCTCTCCCACGGCTGGAGAGGAACTCACCAACGGGGGGAGAGGAACTCGCCCACGGAGGGAGAGCAACTCACCCACGGGGGAGAGCTACTCACCCATGGAGGAGAGCTACTCACCAACGGGGGAAAGCAACTCACCCACGGGGGAGAGCAACTTACCCACGGGGGAGAGCAACTCACCCATGGAGAAGAGCAACTCACCCAAGGAGAGCTACTCACCCACGGGGAGAGCAACTCACTCACGGGGGGAGAGCAAATCACCGACGGGGGAGAGCAACTCACCCACGGGAGAGAGCAACTCACCCACAGGGGAGAGCAACTCACTCACGGGGGAGAGCAACTCACCCTCAGGGGAGAGCAACTCACCCACGGGAGAGAGCAACTCACCCACAAGGGATAGCAACTCACCCACGGGGGAGAGCAAATCACCTACGGGGGAGAGCAACTCACCCACGGGAGAGAGCAACTCACCCACAGGGGAGAGCAACTCATCCACGGGGCAGAGCAACTCACCCACGGGGGAGAGCAACTCACCCACTGGGGGAGGGCAACTCATGCACGGGGGAGAGCAACTCACCCACGAGGGGAGAGCAACTCACCCACGAGAGAGAGCTACTTTCCCCCGGGGAGAGAGGAACTCACCAACGCGAGGAGAGCAACTCACCCACGGAGGGAGAGCAACTCACCCACGGGGGAGAGCTACTCACCCACGGGGGGAGAGCTACTCACCCACGGGGTAAAGCAACCCACCCACGGGGGAGAGCAATTCACCCACGGAGGAGAGCAACTCACTCACGGGCTAGAGCAACTCACACACGGGGGAGAGCAACTCACCCATGTGGGAGAGCAACTCACTCACGGAGGAGAGCAACTCACCCACTGGGCAGAGCAAATCACCCACGGGTGAGAGCAACTCACCCACGGGAGGAGAGCTACTCACCCACGGGGAAAGAGCAACTCACCCACGGGGGGAGAGCAACTCACCCACGGGGGAGAGCAACTCACCCACGGAGGAGAGCAACTCACCCAAGGGGGGAGAGCTACTCACCCACGGGAGAAGAGTAACTTACCCAGGGGGGAGAGCAACTCACCCACTGGGGAGAGGTACTAACCCACGGGGGAGAGCTACTCACCCACAGGGGAGAGCTATCACCCACGGGGGAAGAGGTAGTAACCCACGGGGGGAGAGAAACTCACCCACGGGGGGAGAGCTACTCACCCACGGGAAGAGAGCAACTCACCCACGGGAGGAGAGCTACTCACCCACGGGGAAAGAGCAACTCACCCACGGGGGGAGAGCAACTCACCCACGGGGGAGAGCAACTCACCCACGGAGGAGAGCAACTCACCCAAGGGGGGAGAGCTACTCACCCACGGGAGAAGAGTAACTTACCCAGGGGGGAGAGCAACTCACCCACTGGGGAGAGGTACTAACCCACGGGGGAGAGCTACTCACCCACAGGGGAGAGCTATCACCCACGGGGGAAGAGGTAGTAACCCACGGGGGGAGAGAAACTCACCCACGGGGGGAGAGCTACTCACCCACGGGGAGAGAGCAACTCACCCACGGAGGGAAAGCTACTCACCCACGGGGGGATAGCTATTCACCCACGGGGAGAGCAACTCACCCACGGGGGGAGAACAACTCACCCACAGTGGAGAGCAACTCACCCACGGAGGGAGAGCTACTCACCCACGGAAAAGAGCAACTCACCCACGGGGAAGAGCAACTCACTCAAGAGGGAGAGCAACTCACCCACGGGGAAGAGCAACTTAACCACGGAGGAGTGCAACTCACCCACGTGGGAGAGCAACTCACCCACGGGGAGAGCAACTCACCCACGGGGGGAGAGTAACTCACCCACCGGGGAGAGCTACTCACTCACCGGGGAAGAGTAACTCACCCACGGGGGGAGAGCAACTCACCCACGGGGGAGAGCAACTCACCCACGGGGAAGAGCAACTCACCCACGGGGGAGAGCAACTCACCCACTGAGGGAGAGCAACTCACCCACGGGGGAGAGCAACTCACCCACAGGGGAGAGCAACTCACCCACGGGGGAGAGCAAATCACCCACGGGGGAGAGCAACTCACCCACGGGGCAGAGCAACTCATCCACGGGGCAGAGCAACTCACCCACTGGGGAGAGCAACTCACCCACGGGGGGAGCAACTCACCCACGGGGGAAAGCAACTCACCCACGGGGGGAGAGCTACTCACCCACAAGGGGAGAGCAACTCACCCACGGAGGGAGAGCAACTCACCCACAAGGGGAGAGCAACTCACCCACGGGGGAGAGCAATTCATCCACGGGGCAGAGCAACTCAACCACGGGGGAGAGCAACTCACCCAGGGGGGGAGCAACTCACCCACGGGGGAGAGCAACTCACCCACGGGGAGAGAGCTACTCTCCCACGGCGGGAGAGGAACTCACCCACGGGGAGAGAGGAACTCACCCACGGAGGGAGAGCAACTCACCCACGGGGAAGAGGTACTCACCCGTGGGGGAGAGCTACTCACCCACGGGGGAAAGAAACTCACCCACGGGGGAGAGCTACTCACCTATTGAGAAGAGCTACTCACCTATTGAGAAGAGCAACTCACCCACGGGGGAGAGCAACTCACGCACGTGGGAGAGCAACTCACCCTCGGAGGAGAGCAACTCACCCACGGGGGAGAGCAACTCACCCACTGGGGGAGAGCTACTCACCCACGGGGAAAGAGTAACTCACCCACGGGGGAGAGCAACTCACCCTCGGGGGGAGAGCAACTCACCCACATGGGAGAGCAACTCAATCACGGAGGGAGAGCTACTCACCCACGGGAGAAGAGTAACTTACCCACTGGGGGAGAGCAACTCACCCACTGGGGAGAGGTACTAACTCACGGGGGAGAGCTACTCACCCACGGGGGGAGCTAATCACCCACGGGGGAAGAGGTACTTACGCACGGGGGGAGAGCAACTCACCCACGGGGGAGAGCTACTCACCCACGGGGGGAGACCAACCCAACCACGGGGGGAGAGCTACTCACCCACGAGGGACAGGTACTCACCCACGGAGGAGAGCAACGTACCCATGGGGGGAGAGCTACTCACCCACGGGAGAAGAGTAACTTACCCACGGGGGGAGAGCAACTCACCCACTAGGGAGAGGTACTAACTCACGGGAGGAGAGGTACTATCCCACGGGGGAGAGGTACTAACCCACGGGGAGAGCTACTCACCCACGGGGGAGAACTACTCACCCACGGGGGAAGAGGTACTAACCCACGGGGGAGAGCAACTCACCCACGGGGGGAGAGCTACTCACTCACGGGGGAGAGCAACTCACCCACGGGGGGAGAGCTATTCACCCACGATGGGACAGCTACTCACCCACGGGGAGAGCAACTCACCCACGGAGGGAGAGCTACTCACCCACGGAGGAGAGCAACTCACCCACGGAAGAGAGCAACTCACCCACGGCGAAGAGCAACTCACCCACGGAGGAGTGCAACTCACCCCCGGAGGAGTGCAACTCACCCCCGGAGGAGTGCAACTCACCCACGGGGGAGAGCAACTCACCCACGGGAGAGTAACTCACCCACGGGGGGAGAGCTACTCACTCACGGGGCAAGAGTAACTTACCCACGGGGGGAGAGCAACTCACCCACGGGGGAGAGCAACTCACCCATGTCGGAGAGCAACTCACCCACGGGGGAGAGCAACTCACCCACGGGGGAGAGCAACTCACTCACGGGGGGAGAGAAACTCACCTACGGGGGGAGATCAACTCACCCACGGGGGAGAACAACCCACCCACGGGGGTGAGCAACTCACCCACGGGGGAGAGCAATTCACCCACGGGGGAGAGCAACTCACCCACGGGGGAGAGCTACTCACCCATGGAGGAGAGCAACTCACCCAAAGGGAGAGCAACTCACCCACGGGGGAGAGCAACTCACTCACGGAGGAGAGCAATTCACCCACGGGGGGAGACCTACTCACCCACGGGGAAAGAAAAACTCACCCACGGGGGGATAGCAACTCACCCACTGGGGAGAGCAACTCACCCACAGGGGAGAGCAACTCACCCACGGGGGAGAGCAACTCACCCACGGGGAGAGCAACTTACTCACGGGGGGAGAGAAACTCACCTACGGGGGGAGATCAACTCACCCACGGGGGAGAACAACCCACCCACGGGGGTGAGCAACTCACCCACGGGGGAGAGCAATTCACCCACGGGGGAGAGCAACTCACCCACGGGGGAGAGCTACTCACCCATGGAGGAGAGCAACTCACCCAAAGGGAGAGCAACTCACCCACGGGGGAGAGCAACTCACTCACGGAGGAGAGCAATTCACCCACGGGGGGAGACCTACTCACCCACGGGGAAAGAAAAACTCACCCACGGGGGGATAGCAACTCACCCACTGGGGAGAGCAACTCACCCACAGGGGAGAGCAACTCACCCACGGAGGGAGAGCTACTCACCCACGAGAGAAGAATAACTTACCCACGGAGGGAGAGCAACTCACCCACTGGGGAGAGGTACTAACCCACGGGAGGATAGGTACTAACACACGGGGGAGAGGTACTAACCCACGGGGGAGAGCTACTCACCCACGTGGAAGAACTACTCACCCACGGGGGAAGAGGTACTAACCCACGGGGGGAGAGCAACTCACCCACGGGGGGAGAGCTACTCACCCACGGGAGAAGATTAACTTACCCACAGGGGGAAAGCAACTCACCCACTAGGGAGAGGTACTAACTCACGGGAGGAGAGGTACTAACCCACGGGGGAGAGGTACTAACCCACGGGGAGAGCTACTCACCCACGGAAGAGAACTACTCACCCACGGGGGAGAGCAACTCACTCACGGGGGGAGAGCTACTCACCCACGGGGGGAGAGCTATTCACCCACGGGGGGACAGCTACTCACCCACGGGGAGAGCAACTCACCCACGGGGGAGAGCAGCTCACCCACGGGGGGAGAGCAACTCACCCACGGGGGGAGAGCAACTCACCCTCGGGGGGAGAGCTACTCACCCACGGAGGAGAGCAGCTCACCCACGGGGGAGAGCAACTCACCCACGGAGGAGAGCAACTCACCCTCGGGGGGAGAGCTACTCACCCACGGAGGAGAGCAGCTCACTCACGGGGAAGAGCAATTCACAGACGGAGGAGTGCAACTCACCCACGGAGGAGTGCAACTCACCCACGGGGGAGAGCAACTCACCCAGGGGAGAGTAACTCACCCACGGGAGGAGAGCTACTCACGGGGGAAGAGTAACTCACCCACTGGGGGAGAGCAACTCACCCACGGGGGAGAGCAACTCACCCACGTGGGAGAGCAACTCACTCACGGGGGAGCGCAACTCACCCACGGGGGGAGAGCAACACACCCACGGGGGAGAGCAACACACCCACGGGGGAGAGCAACACACCCACGGGGGGAGAGCAATTCACCCACGGGGGGAGAGCAACTCACCCACGGGGGAGAACAACTCACCCACGGGGGTGAGCAACTCACCCACGGGGGAGAGCAACTCACCCACGGGGGAGAGCAACTCACCCACGGGGGAGAGCAACTCACCCACGGGGGAGAACTACTCACCCATGGAAGAGAGCAACTCACCCAAGGGGGAGAGCAACTCACCCACGGGGGAGAGCAACTCACGCACGTGGGAGAGCAACTCACTCACGGAGGAGAGCAACTCACCCACGGGGGAGAGCAACTCACCCACCGGGGGAGAGCTACTCACCCACGGGGAAAGAGTAACTCTCCCACGGGGGGAGAGCAACCCACCCACGGGGGGAGAGCAACTCACCCACAGGGGAGAGCAACTCACCCACGGAGGGAGAGCTACCACCCACAAGAGAAGAGTAACTTACCCACGGGGGGAGAGCAACTCACCCACTGGGGAGAGGTACTAACTCACAGTAGGATAGGTACTAACCCACGGGGGAGAGGTACTAACACACGGGGAGAGCTACTCACCCACGGGGGAGAAATACTCACCCACGGGGAAGAGGTACTAACCCAAGGGGGAGAGCAACTCACCCACGGGGGGAGAGCTACTCACCCACGGGGGTAGAGCAACTCCCCCACGGGGGGACAGGTACTCACCCACGGGGGAGAGCAACTCACTCACGGAGGAGAGCAATTCACCCACGGGGGGAGAGCTACTCACCCACGGGGAAAGAAAAACTCACTCACGGGGGGAGAGCAACTCACCCACTGGGGAGAGCAACTCACCCACAGGGGAGAGCAACTCACCCACGGAGGGAGAGCTACTCACCCACGAGAGAAGAATAACTTACCCACGGAGGGAGAGCAACTCACCCACTGGGGAAAGGTACTAACTCACGGGAGGATAGGTACTAACACACGGGGGAGAGGTACTAACCCACGGGGGAGAGCTACTCACCCACGTGGGAGAGCTACTCACCCACGGGGGAAGAGGTACTAACCCACGGGGGAGAGCAACTCACCCACGGGGGGAGAGCTACTCACCCACGGGAGAAGAGTAACTTACCCACAGGGGGAAAGCAACTCACCCACTAGGGAGAGGTACTAACTCACGGGAGGAGAGGTACTAACCCACGGGGGAGAGGTACTAACCCACGGGGAGAGCTACTCACCCACGGAAGAGAACTACTCACCCACGGGGGAATAGGTACTAACCCACGGGGGAGAGCAACTCACCCACGGGGGGAGAGCTACTCACCCACGGGGGGAGAGCTATTCACCCACGGGGGGACAGCTACTCACCCACGGGGAGAGCAACTCACCCACGGGGGAGAGCAGCTCACCCACGGGGGGAGAGCAACTCACCCACGGGGGGAGAGCAACTCACCCTCGGGGGGAGAGCTACTCACCCACGGAGGAGAGCAGCTCACCCACGGGGGAGAGAACTCACCCACGGAAGAGAGCAACTCACTCACGGGGAAGAGCAATTCACCCACGGAGAAGTGCAACTCACCCACGGAGGAGTGCAACTCACCCACGTGGGAGAGCAACTCACCCAGGGGAGAGTAACTCACGCACGGGAGGAGAGCTACTCACTCACGGGGGAAGAGTAACTCACCCACGGGGGGAGAGCAACTCACCCACGGGGGAGAGCAACTCACCCACGTGGGAGAGCAACTCACTCACGGGGGAGAGCAACTCACCCACGGGGGGAGAGCAACTCACCCACGGGGGAGAGCAACTCACCCACGGGGGAGAGCAACTCACCCACGGGGGAAGAGTAACTCACCCACGGGGGGAGAGCAACTCACCCACGGGGGAGAACAACTCACCCACGGGGGTGAGCAACTCACCCACGGGGGAGAGCAACTCACCCACGGGGGAGAGCAACTCACCCACGGGGGAGAGCAACTCACCCACGGGGGAGAGCTACTCACCCAAGGAGGAGAGCAACTCACCCAAGGGGGAGAGCAACTCACCCGGGGGAGAGCAACTCACGCACGTGGGAGAGCAACTCACGGAGGAGAGCAACTCACCCACGGGGGAGAGCAACTCACCCACGGGGGGAGAGCTACTCACCCACAGGGAAAGAGTAACTCTCCCACGGGGGGAGAGCAACCCACGCACGGGGGGAGAGCAACTCACCCACAGGGGAGAGCAACTCACCCACGGAGGGAGAGCTACCACCCACAAGAGAAGAGTAACTTACCCACGGGGGGAGAGCAACTCACCCACTGGGGAGAGGTACTAACTCACGGGGAGAGCTACTCACCCACGGGGGAGAAATACTCACCCACGAGGGAAGAGGTACTAACCCAAGGGGGAGAGCAACTCACCCACGGGGGGAGAGCTACTCACCCACGGGGGTAGAGCAACTCCCCCACGGGGGAGAGCTACTCACCCACGGGGGGACAGCTACTCACCTACGGGGGAGAGCAACTCACCCACGGGGGGAGAGCTACTCACCCACGGGAGAAGAGTAACTTACCCACGGGGGGAGAGCAACTCACCCACTAGGGAGAGGTACTAACTCACGGGAGGAGAGGTACTAACCCACGGGGGAGAGGTACTAACCCACGGGGAGAGCTACTCACCCACGGGGGAGAAATACTCACCCACGGGGGAAGAGGTACTAACCCACGGGGGAGAGCAACTCACCCACGGGGGGAGAGCTATTCACCCACGGGGGGACAGCTACTCACCCACGGGGAGAGCAACTCACCCACGGTGGAGAGCAGCTCACCCAAGGGGGGAGAGCAACTCACCCACGGGGGGAGAGCAACTCACCCACGGAAGAGAGCAACTCACCCACGGGGAAGAGCAACTCACCCACGGTGGAGTGCAACTCACCCACGGAGGAGTGCAACTCACCCACGGAGGAGTGCAACTCACCCACGGGGGGACAGCTACTCACCCACGGGAGAATAACTCACCCACTGGGGGAGAGCTACTCACCCACGGGGGAGAGCAACTCACCCACGTGGGGAGAGCAATTCACCCACGGGGGAGAGCAACTCACCCACGGGGGAGAGCAACTCATCCACGGGGGGAGAACAACTCACCCACGGGGGAGAGCAGCTCACTCACGGGGGAGAACAACTCACCCACGGGGGTGAGCAACTCACCCACGGGTGACAGCAACTCACCCACGGGGGAGAGCAACTCACCCACGGGGGAGAGCAACTCACCCACGGTGGAGAGCAACTCACCCACGGGGGAGAGCAACTCACCCACGGGGAGAGCAACTCACCCACGGGGGAGAGCAACTCACCCACCGGGGGAGAGCAACTCACCCACGGGGAGAGCAACTCACCCACGGGGTAGAGCAACTCACCCACGGGAGAGAGCAACTCACCCACGGGGAGAGCAACTCACCCACGGGAGAGAGCAACTCACCCACGGGAGAGAGCAACTCACCCACGGGGGAGAGCAACTCACCCACGGGGGAGAGCTACTCATCCAAGGAGGAGAGCAACTCACCCAAGGGGGAGAGCAACTCACCCACGGGGGAGAGCAACTCACGCACGTGGGAGAGCAACTCACTCACGGAGGAGAGCAACTCACCCACGGGGGAGAGCAACTCACCCACGGGGGGAGAGATACTCACCCACGGGGAAAGAGTAACTCTCCCACGGGGGGAGAGGAACCCACCCACGGGGGGAGAGCAACTCACCCACAGGGGAGAGCAACTCACCCACGGGGGGAGAGCTACCACCCACAAGAGAAGAGTAACTTACCCACGGGGGAGAGCAACTCACCCACTGGGGAGAGGTACTAACTCACGGTAGGATAGGTACTAACCCACGGGGGAGAGGTACTAACACACGGGGAGAGCTACTCACCCACGGGGGAGAAATACTCACCCACGGGGGAAGAGGTACTAACCCAAGGGGGAGAGCAACTCACCCACGGGGGGAGAGCTAGTCACCCACGGGGGTAGAGCAACTCCCCCACGGTGGAGAGCTACTCACCCACGGGGGGACAGCTACTCACCCACGGGGGAGAGCAACTCATCCACGGGGGGAGAGCTACTCACCCACGGGAGAAGAGTAACTTACCCACGGGGGGAGAGCAACTCACCCACTAGGGAGAAGTACTAACTCACGAGAGGAGAGGTACTAACCCACGAGGGAGAGGTACTAACCCACGGGGAGAGCTACTCACCCACGGGGGAGAAATACTCACCCACCTGGGAAGAGGTACTAACCCACGGGGGAGAGCTACTCACCCACGGGGGGAGAGCTACTCACCCACGGGGGGACAACTACTCACCCACGGGGGGACAGCTACTCATTCACGGGGGGAGAGCTACTCACCCACTGCTGGACAGCTACTCACCCACGAGGGGAGAGCTACTCACCCACGGGGGAGAGCTACTCACCCACGGGGGGAGAGCAACTCACCCACGGAAGAGAGCAACTCACCCACGGGGAAGAGCAACTCACCCACGGTGGAGTGCAACTCACCCACGGAGGAGTGCAACTCACCCACGGGGGAGAGCAACTCACCCACGGAAGAGAGCAACTCACCCACGGGGAAGAGCAACTCACGCACGGAGGAGTGCAACTCACCCACGGAGGAGTGCAACTCACCCACGGGGGAGAACAACTCACCCACGGGAGAATAACTCACCCACGGGGGGAGAGCTACTCACCCACGGGGGACAGCAACTCTCCCACGGGGGAGAGCAACTCACCCACGGGGGGAGAACAACTCACCCACGGGGGAGAGCAGCTCACTCACGGGGGAGAACAACTCACGCACGGGGGTGAGCAACTCACCCACGAGGGACAGCAACTCACCCACGGGGGAGAGCAACTCACCCACGGGGGAGAGCAACTCACCCACGGTGGAGAGCAACTCACCCACGGGGGAGAGCAACTCACCCACGGGGAGAGCAACTCACCCACGGGGGAGAGCAACTCACCCACCGGGGGAGAGCAACTCACCCACGGGGAGAGCAACTCACCCACGGGGGAGAGCAACTCACCCACGGGAGAGAGCAACTCACCCACGGGGGGAGAACAACTCACCCACGGGGAGAGCAACTCACCCACGGGGGAGAGCAACTCACCCACCGGGGGAGAGCAACTCACCCACGGGGAGAGCAACTCACCCACGGGGGAGAGCAACTCACCCACGGGAGAGAGCAACTCACCCACGGGGAGAGCAACTCACCCACGGGAGAGAGCAACCCACCCCCGGGGGAAAGCAACTCACCGACGGGGGAGAGCAACTCACCCACGGGAGAGATCAACTCACCAACGGGAGAGAGCAACTCACCCACGGGGGAGAGCAACTCACCCACGGGAGAGAGCAACTCACCCACGGGAGAGAGCAACTCACCCACGGGAGAGAGCAACTCACCCACGGGGGAGAGCAACTCACCCACCGGGGGAGAGCAACTCACCCACGGGAGAGAGCAACTCACCCACGGGAGAGAGCAACTCACCCACGGGAGAGAGCAACTCACCCACGGGAGAGAGCAACTCACCCACGGGAGAGAGCAACTCACCCACGGGAGAGAGCAACTCACCCACGGGGGAGAGCAACTCACCCACGGGAGAGAGCAACTCACCCACGGGAGAGAGCAACTCACCCACGGGAGAGAGCAACTCACCCACGGGAGAGAGCAACTCACCCACGGGGGAGAGCAACTCACCCACCGGGGGAGAGCAACTCACCTACGGGAGAGAGCAACTCACCCACGGGAGAGAGCAACTCACCCACGGGAGAGAGCAACTCACCCACGGGAGAGAGCAACTCACCCACGGGAGAGAGCAACTCACCCACGGGAGAGAGCAACTCACCCATGGGAGAGAGCAACTCACCCACGGGAGAGAGCAACTCATCCACGGGGGAGAGCAACTCACCCACGGGGGAGAGCAACTCACCCACGGGCGAGAGCAACTCAACCACGGGAGAGAGCAACTCACCCACGGGGAGAGAGCAACTCACCCACGGGAGAGAGCAACTCACCCACGGGGGAGAGCAACTCACCCACGGGAGAGAGCAACTCACCCACGGGAGAGAGCAACTCACCCACGGGAGAGAGCAACTCACCCACGGGGGAGAGCAACTCACCCACGGGGGAGAGCAACTCACCCACGGGAGAGAGCAACTCATCCACGGGGGAGAGCAACTCACCCACGGTGGAGAGCAACTCACCCACGGGAGAGAGCAACTCATCCACGGGAGAGAGCAACTCACCCACGGGGAGAGAGCAACTCACCCACGGGAGAGAGCAACTCACCCACGGGAGAGAGCAACTCACCCACGGGGGAGAGCAACTCACCCACGGGAGAGAGCAACTCACCCACGGGAGAGAGCAACTCACCCACCGGGGAGAGCAACTCACCCACGGGAGAGAGCAACTCACCCACGGGAGAGAGCAACTCACCCACGGGAGAGAGCAACTCACCCACGGGGGAGAGCAACTCACCCACGGGGGAGAGCAACTCACCCACGGGGGGTGAACAAAAACGTTGCGTGATAAAAAAAAAATAGAACAGAGACCACCAAGGCAAAAAGACACAAAACGCTATGGAAAAACTACTATAAAGGTGAAGAAAAAGCCTATAATCTTTTGACAAAGGTGTTCAAAATTATTTAGAAAACTTAACAAAGGTTAGGTCACTTGACAAGTTTTCAGCACTGAATTGGTTTTCTGTGTTATTGTACTGTACGAGTATTCTGTGTTATTGTACTGTACGAGTATTCTGTGTTATTGTACTGTACGAGTATTCTGTGTTATTGTACTGTACGAGTATTCTGTGTTATTATACCGTGCTGGTCTTCAGCGTTACTGCACTGTATTGGTCTTTTCTGTTACCGTACTGTCCGGGTCTTCTGTGTTATTGTACTGTACTGGTCTTGTGTGTAATTGTACTGTACTGGTCTTCTGTGTTACTGTACTGTACTGGTCTTTTGTGTTATTGTACTGTACTAGTCTTGTGTGTTATTGTACTGTACTGATCTTGTGTGTTATTGTACTGTACTGGTCTTGTGTGCTATTGTACTGTACTGGTCTTTTGTGTAATTGTACTGTACCGGTCTTGTGTTATTGTATTGTACTGGTCTTCTGTGTTATTGTACTGTACTGGTCTTCCGTGTTATTGTACTGTACTGGTCTTGTGTTATTGTACTGCACTGATCTTGTGTTATTGTACTGTACTGGTCTTTTGTGTTATTGTTTTATACTAGTCTTCTGTGTTATTGTATTGTACTGGACTTGTGTTATTGTACTGTACTGGTCTTTTGTGTTATTGTATTGTACTTGTCTTCTGTGTTATTGTACTGTACTGGTCTTGTGTTATTGTACTGTACTGGTCTTCTGTGTTATTGTACTGTACTGGTCTTCTGTGTTATTGTACTGTACTGGTCTTGTGTTATTGTACTGTACTGGTCTTGTGTTATTGTACTGTACTGGTCTTGTGTTATTGTACTGTACTGGTCTTGTGTTATTGTACTGTACTGGTCTTCTGTGTTATTGTACTGTACTGGTCTTCTGTGTTATTGTACTGTACTGGTCTTCTGTGTTATTGTACTGTACTGGTCTTGTGTTATTGTACTGTACTGGTCTTGTGTTATTGTACTGTACTGGTCTTGTGTTATTGTACTGTACTGGTCTTGTGTTATTGTACTGTACTGGTCTTCTGTGTTATTGTACTGTACTGGTCTTCTGTGTTATTGCATTGTACTGTTCTTCCGTGTTATTGTACTGTACTGGTCTTCTGTGTTATTGTACTGTACTGGTCTTGTGTTATTGTACTGTACTGGTCTTCTGTGTTATTGTACTGTACTGGTCTTCTGTGTTATTGTACTGTACTGGTCTTGTGTTATTGTACTGTACTGGTCTTCTGTGTTATTGTACTGTACTGGTCTTGTGTTATTGTACTGCACTGGTCTTGTGTTATTGTACTGTACTGGTCTTCTGTGTTATTGTACTGTACTGGTCTTCTGTGTTATTGTACTGTACTGGTCTTGTGTTATTGTACTGTACTGGTCTTCTGTGTTATTGTACTGTACTGGTCTTCTGTGTTATTGTACTGTACTGGTCTTCTGTGTTATTGTACTGCACTGATCTTGTGTTATTGTACTGTACTGGTCTTCTGTGTTATTGTACTGTACTGGTCTCCTGTGTTATTGTACTGTACTGGTCTTGTGTGTTATTGTACTGTACTGGTCTTGTGTTATTGTACTGTACTGGTCTTCTGTGTTATTGTACTGTACTGGTCTTCTGTGTTATTGTACTGTACTGGTCTTCTGTGTTATTGTACTGTACTGGTCTTCTGTGTTATTGTACTGTACTGGTCTTGTGTTATTGTACTGTACTGGTCTTCTGTGTTATTGTACTGTACTGGTCTTGTGTTATTGTACTGTACTGGTCTTGTGTTATTGTACTGTACTGGTCTTGTGTTATTGTACTGTACTGGTCTTGTGTTATTGTACTGTACTGGTCTTCTGTGTTATTGTACTGTACTGGTCTTGTGTTATTGTACTGTACTGGTCTTCTGTGTTATTGTACTGTACTGGTCTTCTGTGTTATTGTACTGTACTGGTCTTCTGTGTTATTGTACTGTACTGGTCTTCTGTGTTATTGTACTGTACTGGTCTTCTGTGTTATTGTACTGTACTGGTCTTGTGTTATTGTACTGCACTGGTCTTGTGTTATTGTACTGTACTGGTCTTCTGTGTTATTGTACTGTACTGGTCTTCTATGTTATTGTACTGTGCTGGTCTTGTGTTATTGTACTGTACTGGTCTTGTGTTATTGTACTGTACTGGTCTTGTGTTATTGTACTGTACTGGTCTTGTGTTATTGTACTGTACTGGTCTTCTGTGTTATTGTACTGTACTGGTCTTCTGTGTTATTGTACTGTACTGGTCTTCTGTGTTATTGTACTGTACTGGTCTTCTGTGTTATTGTACTGTACTGGTCTTCTGTGTTATTGTACTGTACTGGTCTTCTGTGTTATTGTACTGTACTGGTCTTCTGTGTTATTGTACTGTACTGGTCTTCTGTGTTATTGTACTGTACTGGTCTTCTGTGTTATTGTACTGTACTGGTCTTCTGTGTTATTGTACTGTACTGGTCTTCTGTGTTATTGTACTGTACTGGTCTTCTGTGTTATTGTACTGTACTGGTCTTCTGTGTTATTGTACTGTACTGGTCTTCTGTGTTAT